>NC_056742.1:474529298-474654298 GCF_019279795.1 Protopterus annectens
CTACTGCCAATCATTAGTGGACCGGAGTTCCGCTGTGGCGACCCCTAACCGGGAAAAGCTGAAAGACACAACAACATAATCCGATAAAGCCCTTAATGTTTTATCTCTGTTCTGTTGAGGTTTATCAACAATCCCTTTCTCTTAGGATACATCCACACCAAAGAGTAGAAATATCACATAGACAAACCATTCTTTAAAAACTGCAAGACAAACCTAACCAAGCTAGAATCTATAGAGTGTAATACCTTAAACATCAAGTAGTGGAAGCCCAGAGGATATAAACAAATGGACCCTTAAGTATTTACAGTATTTTAACTATACAGCTTCTGAATGCCCATGACTTTTTACTTTTTAAGTGTTTATGGATACATTTAGGCCATCTCTCACTAGCTGTAAAATGCATGTTTGGCCTTCTTTATGACCTTATAAGTGTAATATAAGCTAACTGACTATACTTAGAAACACGGAATTTAAAATCAAGCCTGATGTCTATAAATATTAATGTGCCTACACATATCCCAACTAGCATCCAAACCAAAGGGTACAAATGTTACACAGACAAAACATTCAGTAAGAGCTGCAAGAAAAACCCAGCCAAGCTAAAGTCTTTACTGTGTAATACCCTAAACCTCCTGTACAGAAGTGACCCCTTAATGACATACATTGTTTCAGATACATGGCTTCCAAATGTCCACACATTTTTACTTTTTAAGTTTTATGGCTACATTCAGGCCAATAAAGTCAAACCCACTAGTGGTAGACATGCATGTTTCAGTCTTTTTAGTGACCTCATCAGCATAAATTGATTCTTTGGCTCTACTTCAGAGATACGTAGCTTATATGATGTCGATAAACATTAATGTGTCTGCAAAATATCCCAGCTAACATGCAAACCAATGGGTAAAACTAGACCATACTGTGTAAAACAGTTAATGTCTAAAGCAGGTGGTTTACATAACTCTTCCCCTGATAGGCACCATCTAGAGTCTGTGCTGCTGCCTGTGACTTCATTCAGTTTTGGTTACTCTCTGTTAGATGCCTCTTGAGTTCAGCTCTGAAATGAGAAGGTTGGGTTTGAAGCCAGTACCTTCTATCCTTATTGTGGAAACACCTAGCATATTTCTTTCAAAGGCTGGAGGAACCCCACATATAGAGTGAACATGCAAACCTCACACAGGCAGTGGTAAGAGGCCAGGATTATAAGTTGTTCCTTATATTTGTGAGGCAGAGTTCATAACCATTATGGTAAATGTGTTCTAACTTTTTCTAGAGTGTCTAACTTCTACACTAAAACCATGCCATATATGATCAAGATGCTGCATGACTTATGGAAGAAAAGGCTACTAACAGTGCTCCTGGCTTGGAGAGAAAGACATATACTGGATGACTGGAAGATAAACATTCTAGTTCCAATATACAAGAAAAAAGGGCACATCCAAAACCTCGCCCTCTGCTGTAGAGACATAAAGTCCTGCCTGTTCCCTAGATAACCCATGTTTGACTAGCAGCACTGGTGCTAGAGGGAGTGGTCATGGGAATATTGGTGGGAAAGGCTGGTACCAGCTTGGCCATCTGGGGGACAGGGAGGGAAGCAGACTATGATCACTGCAGTAGCTGCATAAAATCTGGTAAGCTTTGGATTGCAGGAGTATTCTGCTTGTTTGAAAGGCATACTTTTCAACCTCTTTGCACAAAAAATCTGGAAAAAGCATAAAATAATGGGAAGATAAAGGCCCAAAAATAGGGACAGATTTTAAATATTGCTCTTATAAATTTAGAAAGTTATTAGAATAATAGGAATTGTGTTGGCATGCATTTTCTGAAGAATATGAAGTCTAAAACTTAACTTTGGGCCATTATTTAGTGACTTCTGTCCTCGTTTACTTGCAGAATACCTCAAATTTTATAAGGAACAGAACAAAACTATGAGGAAAATGCCTGAATATTCTGCAAAAACCCAGACAGTTGAGAGGTATTTTGGAAGGTTGCTCATCTCTAAATGATTACATGCAGCTCCTGAAGCCAGCCATATTGACGGCTGCAACACTGGTTTGTGGTGGTGGGATTAGGGCACCCTCCTTGGTAGCAGTATAATGCTCCACCAGGATGCTCCATCAGTGTTCTCAGTCTCCTCACTGGCCCTAAGCCAATGTTCTCAGTCTCCTCACTGGCCCTAAGCATGGGATGGGTTGAGCACAAAGGAGGCTATGGCAGGTCTTATAGACACAGTAAATAAGGACAGGAGATGGTGGTAGCTGATGGTCAACTACAGAGAAGTTAAAAAAAAATGGAGACATTTCTATTTATGGCCAGCACAGAGCTATCAGACTGCTGTCACAGCGCATGACAGTGCTGGACAGGGTTAGTGATAAACAAGTAGAGAATAAGATGAGAGATGAGCTGTTCAGATTCACGTCAAGATGAAGTACAAATGACCCAATGTTTGCAATGAGACAGATATTGGAAAAGAAGTTGGAGATAACAAAAAAAAAAGAGTCCAATTGGATCTTCCTAGTCTTGAAGAAAGCATATGAGAAAGACTGAGAAATTTAGTTTGGCTAGTCCTGTGCTGGATTGAAGTTCCAGAAACATTGGTCAAATTAGTGGAAGTTATGAACAAGGATCCTATAACATGAGCATAAACAGTGTTTATATTGTTGTTCTCACTGGGAGTGAGTATCAATCATGGTTCAGCTCTACTCACATTACTGTTTGAAATGGTGGCAGAATACATAAACAAATCGGTTGGAGGGGACCAAATAACAAATCTGCTGTATATAGACACTGTCACTACACGCTAACTCTGAAGAGTAATTTCAGCAACTGATGGGACTAGAATGGAAAAGTAAAGGGATATGGATAAAATACAGCACAAAAGAAGTACAGTGGTCATGGCAGTAAATGGAATAATTCTGAAGCAGCTAAGAAGAGAGAAAAAAGGCATGCTCAATGGAAATAGGAAGACTTGAGAGAGGGAGAAGGAGGGAGTGACAGTATGAAAAGAAGTCATTTAGAGACGCCACAAAAAAGGGATTCAAAGCTTGTCTGCCAGAAGAAGATGGGTGAAGAGAGTGTTTGAGAGTTTTGGCTAAGTAAATTATTTGTATGCAAAGATATAAGTAAGAGAGGGCAGATGCTGCTAGAAATTAGTTTACAGAAAAATGAGCTAGAAAGAAATCTTAAGAGGATACAAAAAGGCAGGCATATGCACATGGATTTGTGCTTCTCCCTTTACACAGGAGCAACAGGAAATGTCTTCCTGATGCTGTACTTCTTAATAACATGAAGAAATAATAAAAAAAATCAAAGTAATACACAGGCTTCACCTCAAATATTTTTATTAAAAACAAGTATACAGATATTTGACAAGAAATATATGTTCCAATGTAAACAACATCACATATTGCACACTGGGTATATAACGCTTACCCATCCAGATTTTTGCAAAATGCACAGATTTTTGCTTCATACTTTTGGTCTGTTTCTCATAAAAAATTGCGGCTTTGAGACAAATCACTAATGACTGAAGTCACTAAATAATGAAATACATTTGAGATTCAGACTTCTTATCCTTCAAAAAATGCATGCAAACTAAAACATGTTATTCTAAATTTATAAGAGTAATATTTTAAATCAGTCCCTATTCTGGGCTTTTATCCTTTCATTATTTTGGGCTTTGTCCAGATTCCTTGCACTAAGAATTTGAGAGGTATGACTGGGCATGAGACACTTTTACCAAAATGTTATATGGACTTCATCATAGACTGTTGTTTAACTATAGCAGACTCCCAGAGACTCACAAACACATAAACACACAGCACAAGTTGCATTCAACATGAAACACGCACATCTAAGGACTACATTGATTTAATTCCAAATCCTATATGATGATCTTAGTCACAGTAGACTCCATAGTGAGATACACTGATGTATCACTAACCAGGCTGTGCAAGGAGAGGGTCACAGACAGTTGTCTATCAGGTGCTAGAATTCATCACATCACACATGCACTTAAGTTCTTACACCAGAAGTACACATATGATACAGTCATTGTATATGTGTGGAATTGACTTGAGAAACACTTATGCATTTTTGTAATTTTTCGAGAATTCTAAGTTTTGTTTTGAGCAAAATTCATGGACAAATGAATTTTTATTGAGTAACAAATGTACTAATTATGTTTGGAGTGTGCTGTCACTTTTATAGGTTGGTTGGATGTAAACAATTTTGTTTTAATGAATTTGATAAGGAAGTGATGTAATAGATAGATTATTAGTACTCGGCTAACTGCCCTTGTGAGCCATTTTAAGCCTAGCCAATTATACCTTGAGAGACTTGAACCCTGCATGTATTCACAGTTCCTCTTAGATGGATAAAAAAGGGACTGTATAGTGAAATTAATTATTCTGATGAAATCTTTAATGAAGACAAAAGAGCTAAATAAATTTTCTGTTTTGAAAAAAAATAGTTGTTCTGGTCGGAATCCTTCTGTGAACCATTTCCAAAGTGTTTTTATGTTTATTAGTTATGTGCTTCCCTTCGTTTGCCTGGAGACTTTTCTTTAGTTTAAATGGCAAAATATGCTAATGCTAATGACTGCATAAAGAGATGAATTACATGCAAATTAACCAATTCAACATAGTGGAGCTATTCAGAAAGCTATAAAGCAGTTGTGTACACTCAGTGCTCACTTTTGTCCAGATCTCAAATACAGGCACTGTTACACTTCGGAAAAATGTTAGGGCTGCTGCTGCTATCATTATGTTGTATGTGCAACTGGCTTTAAATTAGGGTACTTCTGATGCTACTGCTAATGCTAGACCTCTGGCAAGAAGAAGTAAGGTGTTTAGACACCACTTGACTTATCATGGAATGTTGCAAAAATAGCTGAGTGATACAGGGTGCACAGGGAAACACTGGAGGAACTATGCAACCTTTGCTGCTCCCATCTCAGTCCCCAAGGAAATCATAGCGAGCCCATCCCAGTGGAAATAAAGCTATGTGTAGCATTACATATACTAGCTACTGGCACTTTCCAGAGATCCCCAGGGATATATTAGGAGTGTCACCGGCATTAGCCTCTAGGATATTACATCAATTTTTTAAATGCAATGCTACAACATGTTACAACATACAAGGGATTACATTTGTTTCCCAATTTGATGTACACTTCTTGTGTGTATCTCAGGGAGAAGAGATTTTACAAAAAAGTCTGAAAGTACTAGAAGGTTAAGAATGCTAACGTTCTAACACTGTTTTATGACCACAGTTCCTGACTATCACTATGAAATGTACATTACTCATTAATAAAGGTACAATATGCTATGAAAATGAGACAGCATTTTGCTTAGGAAAGCATAGATAAGGAAATGAGGCACCCCAAATAAAGAAAGGAATGAAGCTGCAGTAGTTCAACTGTTTGTTTAATATTATGTGAGTGCATGAGTATCCAGACTGTTGCCAATATCCCACTCATTTAGTCATGTGGTGGCAAACGAGAATGGACAATTTTCAGAACGTATTTGATACAATATCACATTCTGAGTACACCTAAACACTTTTTCTTCTTCCTAATATATGTCTGTGGTAAATATGGGAAATTTTCTCAAATGAGTGTTCTTAATTTCTTGGTTTAAATCTATACAGATTACTGTTGCAAGATAAAGATGGGGAAACATCAAAAATGTACATTTACAACAGGGTCTATGTCAATTCTTCGAACGCTTAAAATTTTGAACGTTACACGGTCGAGACCAAATGTTCGAAATTTCAAGTGTTCAAAGATTGACTTTCAATGGCACCGTACGATGCAGATAGGAAGAATTTCCCTTTTCTGCACTGAAGTATGGTCTTGGAGCTGGTATATTTAAGTAGGGGGGTGTGAGGGGTGCAGGGGGGCTTGTGTTTTTATTTTTTTATTTATGTTTTTATTTGATATTCGAACATCCAAATGTCGAACATTTGGTCTCGACCATGTAACATTCAACATTTTGGATGTTTGAATATTTAACATAGACCCTTATAATATACATTTCAAATGTGTCGTTATGTTTTTTTTTATAATCCTTTGCATGCTGTTTGGCATTGCACTCCATTGACTATCAGCAGTTAGTAGCTGTGAATTGCAGTTAACTTCCTAAGGTAATAGCTGACAAATTTAATTTGAATTGCCTTCAGCAGCATAATTGAGACTGGCATCGGTGTGCATTACTCAGCACCCAAGAAAGTACAGAGTGAAGAAATTCAAGCTGTCTGCTACCTATTTCTGTGGCATAAATGAAGTGAGCTTGCAGAAACAGTACTTGTGATGCAGGGTTAGAACCCTGTTTAAAGATAATTTTACTAAGGGAGGTCCTAATAAATATTGATGCCATTTTGGATTATGAATGTGATGTGGTGGGGAACTCAAGTAATCTCAGTATTGATAAGGACATGTGATATGGAGGAGGTAAAATCTGAAACTTTGTAAGTTGTGATAGCATCAAAGAAGTAGCATGACATATGAGGAACTGTCTTACATATGATGGATTACATCAACATATTTCCCAGGTAGCAAACTTGACAGACAGATATTTCATTTGAAATGATGTCACTATTCATTGTGTAAGCTGTGTGAAAAATGATAGCATTTCTGCTATTCTCTGAGCCCTTTGCCATTACCATGTCATCACCTAAAGCCCTGATATTGTGAGAAGGAAATGATACTACCGATGTTGGAAGGAGAAGTGCGAAGGTTGAATGTGTCTGTGCAATGCACTACTAATGCTGCTCATTGTTAGATATACATTTTGATTGATTTCAAGCTCCTTTCAATTGTTATCCAAAACAATTTTTGTAATTTTTTATAATTATTGGCTTCTGCATCTGAATGATGCTTAGCAGCATGCAATCAAGTTTCACATCTTAAGGAGAAAAGTGAAAAATGTAATTTGACTTGTGTTCAGTAATGCAAATAACCCTGGCATTGGTGTGTGGCTCTCAACCAACTGGATATTAATGACTGCAGAGAACACTCCTGACAGATCTCCAAGTCTGTGGCACAAGGTGTAAATGAAGTAAGATTAGAATAAGAAGATGGATAATGCAGGTTTTAAATCCTGTTTACAGATTTTTTTGCTAATGGAAGACATAACTATTGGCACTCATTTTGTTCTATGACTGTGTGGCTGTTGGAAA
This sequence comes from Protopterus annectens, assembly GCF_019279795.1. NCBI lineage: Eukaryota > Metazoa > Chordata > Ceratodontiformes > Protopteridae > Protopterus > Protopterus annectens. Next base: position 474,536,475 of record NC_056742.1, read on the forward strand.
ATCAACGATTCCCGGTATTAAGAACAACATGTGATATGCAAGAGTTTAAAGTTATAATCCTAATAATCTGTCACAGAAATGAATTTACTGGTGGGTCAAAGTCATGTGAAGAGGATGAATGTGTCATTGTAAGGCGTGTGCTACATATAAACTTTCATTGTTTAAACTTTTCTTTCAGCTATTCTCAATATGTATTATTTTTAAGTTTTTTTTAATTTTTCCATCTGCATTTATGCAGTGCTCAGCAGTGTTCAATCAGGGTTCACTACCAAAGGAATCTCTACTTGTGTCTGTGGCACTAGTTGCAAGCACATTGGCTTTGATTTTAGAGTGATTTTGACTCACTTATTTAAGTCTGTTATATATGTCTGCAATCCAGAGGCTGCACTTGCAACTGTGTTGCAGTGTTGGTTAATCTGTTTACACATAATCCATCACTGTCATTCCACTGTGCACTGTCCTATGTAGGATTGTTTGGTTATCTTGTCAATGCACATTGTGCAAGCATGAGACAAGACAAGTGTGCAGTCATACCAGAATGAAGTGGCAGGAACACGCGATTGATAATGCACTAGTTTATACTTGTAATGGTCATTGGCATCTCATACTGTGAAACAGATACATGTACCTCACAGTAACACAATTTACATGAAGGACAACATATACATCTTAGGAGAGAAGTATGCCATTACATGGGGTAATCACCATGTTGTTATCTTGCCTGTGCACACATATGCAGTTGTCAAAAATGTGTGATGCACAGTACCACCTGTTCCAAGCAGTGAATGTTTACCAATTACAACTTTGCTTTTCTACATCATTAAATTCAGACTTCTCCCGTGGTGTTTGCAATGAATACTGTGCTGTTTAGATTGTGTAACTAGATAGGTAGGAGGTATAATCCACAGTGGGAAACGTGTGTGTGTGTGTGTGTGTGTGTGTGTGTGTGTGTGTGTGTGTGTGTGTGTGTGTGTGTGTCAGGGGGTACAGTGACAAGTAAGTAATGCTTCAGTGTCAAAGGTGCTGCATCCATTTCCCCCAAAGAAAATTCACTTAACTTCCATTGCACTTTATCCCACTTTTAAAGGAAGCATCCTCTCGGCAAAACAGCAATGAGGTCACCCTGTCAAATGTGTACTTTCTTCCCTCAGACTTCTCCTCTGGTACTTGCAAATAATACTATGATCTCTAGCTAGAGTAACTAAATAGGTAGGGTAGTTCATTCTCAGTGCAGGAAATGTGTGTGTGTGTGTGTGTGTGTGTGTGTGTGTGTGTGTGTGTGTGTGTGTGTGTGTGTGTGTGTGTGTGTGTGTGTGTGTGTGTGTGTGTGTGTGTGAGATGGGCGTGTATAGAGTCAGGTGAGCATGTTCTTAAACACAGCTGTGCTCAATCAACTTCCACTCTGGAGGAAAGATTTAAATTGCTTGATAACGCTACCATCACCTTATCCTACATTTCACAACATCTTCTCTGCAACACACTGATGAGGTAATTCTTTCTAAAGTGTAGTCTCACAGTATGGAAGTCAAACTTCTTCTGTGGCACTTGCAGTTCTTACAGTGATCTCTGGAATGTGCAGCAAGATATGTAGATGGTTCATATACAGCAGTCACTCCCTTGTCTGTGTAGAGCTCATGATACATTTGAATGATTTTACTCACACTTGCAATTTGTAACGTTCCACTCAAGTGACATGTTTTGCTTAGAACCGTCATTCAACATCAATGTATTGAGCTTCAACCATAGCAGTGTTTCTACAATGAATCGTGATATCATCCCCTCAAAGATGATGTTTGACTCACTTGTTTTGGACTTCTACTGAGGTGCATGCATTTAATGCAGTGTCTTGAAGATAATGTAACTAGGTAATGTTTGAATCTCATACTGATAAACTTGTTTGTTTGGGGCTATAGAGTCAGGTATGCATCACTTCTACAACAGCTGAAATCAATTCACTTCCTCATGGGGAAACATTTAGACAGGTAGATAAGTCCCTATCCCCTTGTCCCACTTTTCATAACAACATATTCTCTGCAATATACTGATGAGGTCATTCATTCTGAAGTGCAATATCACATTTTAAAATTCAGAGTTCTGTGGAGCTTTCTGTTCTTGCACTGTTTTCTAGAATGTGTAACTATATAGGTAGGAGGTTTTAATACAGCAGTGATTACCTTCTATGAATTTGTGTGTGACTGTAAATTAATTCAGGACTGGTTTACACACACATTTGTAGTGGCAACATTTACAATCCAGATGGCTGTAAATTACATTTTAACATACTTGTCACCTTGGCAATACACTGTTGATGTCATCTGTGTATGCCTCACTTGCAATGAGAATTCTGTTATGACACTGGCTGTTGATACTGTGCTCTGTAGATTATGTAATTAGAGAGATAGGTGGTTAGAGTCCATCTTGCTTAAATAGTGTGACTGTGACTTCTGTCATTCACAGTTTGTTAACTCACAACCACCATTATGTACACTTCCACTTATGAGATATATTTTCAGTGCCACAGTGTTAAACTAGCAAATTCTACTATTCCAGGGGAAAATACATTTTTAGCAACACAATGATTACATAATGCTTACATATCTGAAATATCTCACAGCTGTAGTGCAACTTTTCCTGTGTTGTGTGACTTTGATTCTGTGCTTTCTAGAATGTGGATTTACATAGGTAGGACGTTTGGATCTAGCTGAGGGTGTCTTTCACTCTCATACTGTGTATACTACTCTTTAAATACATATATGATGTGTAACTGTATGGTGTTATTGTGCCTTTCAACCACTTTTTAGCATAAGCATCCAGCTAATGAACAAAGATGATGCAATATATTCAACAATGCACTGTCACAGTTGCACTGCGACATGTCATATGGCACTTGTGATTTAGGCACTAATCTCTAGCTTGTGATCCTTGGTAGTTAGTTCAAATACAGCCATCACTCTCACACTATATTGTGTCTGCATACACTCTCAAGCAATCTTTTTTTGTGCTTTTAAATTAAGAGAACTGGGGTATTTCATTTAGTGGCAGTAGGTGATGGCCTGATGTGTCTGAGTTGAAAAACACATATAAAAGCTGTAAATGTAGTCATTTCATTGGCTGGAGGGCTTAGAAGACAGTGTCTCGTTTTGAGTGCCTCTATAAATTCAATGCATTTTCATGCGGCGGCTCATCATGTAATGGCGGTTAGCAATGCCTTGTATAGACAAATTGACTTCACATCACTGAAAATGCAAAATACTCAATTTCATTTGACTGAGACCACAATACCTAATTTTCCAAATACTGAAAACTATTTTGACTGAGTTTCCTTATACTGAAAGCTTACAATGCTGAATTTCAGAATACTGAATTTTAAGTGGCAGTTGTGATGTGTGCTTCCCTTCACCTGTGATTTGTTGTGATTAAAAAAAATTACAGTAACAGAAAGTGCCCACTGTTAGAATACCAACAGTAACAGAGAAAGCAGAGAAAGTGGTGTTGTAGTTTTTCTAAATGTGGGTATGTCTCTTTACATTTTTATGGGAAGTATATAAAGTAATATGGTGGATGTTTTGTGCGCTCCCAGCAGTAGTGGCAGTGTGTACAGTACTGTAAGGTACGTAAAAGGCAATGCCCTTTTCCTCACTGTAGTGTGATCCTGGAGTTTGTATATGTAGTTGGTGGTGGGGAGCACAGCCCCCAACCTAGTTTGGCTTTATATTGTCCGGTTTCTGTTAACACGGTACGTAAGTAGTTTCTAAGTTTTGAAAAGAGCTAGTCATTGTTGTTGTAAGTTTGTATGTCTATGGTTTAAAATTCAGTATTTTGAAATTCAGCATTGTAAGATTTCAGTATAATGAGACTCAGTCAAATGAGTTTTCAGTATTTTGAAAATTAGGTATTGTGGTCTCAGTCAAATGAAATTCAGTATTTTGAGTTTTCAGTCATGTGAAGTAGATTCGTATAGACAGAGACACACAAAAAATAAATTCTTGTAAACCTATCACTGAAACTGTACCAGTAACCTGGTGAGTGTAGGTTAACTAGTGTGTATGTTGGATAGCACAGAGCAGCTAGTTTGCACATTGAGAAGCACTGTCCCTTTAATTGAGTATTAAATAGCCTAGTCTAGGCACTGCTACCAAAATTGCCCTTAATCAGCCCACTATTAACTTCTCGTCATCCACCACAACCTTGCACCTCACCCAATAAAGGACTTGACATCATGGATGTACAGTTTCCCAAATTTTTTGGGACTAGTTTGGTGGAAGTGGGCATATTCACCACTGACAACCATTTAATCCTCAAAGAAACAAACACAATATGTGACAAATGTATACACACAATGTCTCTGGAGGCAAAATTTCCATGTACAACCACTCAAAATAACAATCTAGTTGTCAGAATCACAAACACTACACCCTCCACACATAGTCCGTGCCCCACACATATTCCTATTTATTGCAGCAGCACATAAATGCAATCTTCCCAAACCCCAAAGACTTCTCAAACATTCCACCTGAAATAATTATCCTCAGCAAACTTGAAAGCACTCAACACTAACAAGACCTAAGACTGCACGTATGGTCACACCCTGTGGAGCATCAACTACCAAGCCCATATGACAAAACAATACACTACCTAGGACTTTTGTTATAGGTGACTCCATTGTATGACATACTGATGCCCCACTCACCAGGCTGAACAAAGAGGACATAAGTCTCAGTTGTTTATCTAGGCCAGGATCTGCCAAGTTACACACATACTTAAATTATTGCACCGCAGGTACCAGTATGATTCAGTTATAGTCCATGTAGATGTAAATCACCTGAGAGATAATTCTGTAGACTATATGAAGTGAGAGACATTATAACACTCTTGGACTATGTGTCAAATATTGGTATATGCCTAGCATTGAGCAGCATTCTACCTTCACCAAGGATGATGCCATGATATGAACAGAAGATGACTGACAATAAATGGCATAGTTTCTGCTCTCATTCTAGGGTGATGCAATATTTCTCAGCATAGGAGGACAAAGATAACAAACATGTTGCTTTGCCAAGGATGGCCTGCACCTCTCCCATCTACGTTGTACAATATTTGCTAAAACATTGCCCTTCCACATGGATTCTTTTTAGTCAATGCCAAAAATGATAAAACATCCAACATAATGAAATCTACCAAAGGAAATCTAAAGGAGTTACTGCTCCATGCCAGGGGTCTAAACAAGAAGATCCATTTCTCCATGCTCTCTTCATCCTGGAGAATACAGACACCTGTGTAATTATCAAGACATGGTTTAGAACCACAGAGTGTACTCTAGCAGTGTGAGGTTGCAGTGCCGTATGCACATTTAGACCAGCAACTGCACAGATATGGACTAAAAGGGGAGTTGTTTTAAAGTGGTTGTTTTTGGTTTTGTGTTTCGAGTTTTCTTGAGAAGATCACTGGCTTTAGCTGTGTATTGTTGGTTCACCTATATTGCATCAATGCTTCACAGCACGTTTGCTGAGCTGAATAGCTGCAATGGCTAGTAACAATGACTCATACTTGAATTTAAGTGTTTTTTCTCTCCCTGAAGAAATAAGGGCTCTAACAGACTCCTTACAACAGGTTGTGAGGAAGACCAATGATGTTATTGATCGGGTCCGAAGTCAGTTCAGTGGAGGTACTAATGGTGGTCATCATGAACTGTCTTCAGATGAGATTACTATCACCAAAGATGAGACTGTTAATATGAAACATTCTGGTAGGCTTGTCTCAGACCTGATTAAAAGCAACAATGTGAATCCTTTTTCTGGTTTTAAACACAGTGTTAATTTTGTGCACACTAGAACAAGCCCTGATTCTATTGACTGTTGCACACTGATTTTCCAACTAGAAAAAATTGTGCTCAAATTCAAGTCTTTGGAAATTGAAAATCATTATTTAACAAGTTGTTTGGAACACAAGGTCATTCCAGTTGGTCTCAGAGTTTATACATTTCCAAATGGTACTACTTACAATGAAAAAATGTAAGCTGAGGTCTGTGAAATTTGTAATAGAGTTTTTTGCAAGGTTATACGAGTGCTTGTCAGGCAAAACAGTCAACAATTAACACATTTAAGAGAACAGATTAATACTTTGGACTCTGAAATCCCCAAAATTTCTTCATTCTCTTTATTGAAACATTTATATTCTAACATTTCTTTCTAAAGTTGAACAACATGTGCATACTATTATTCAGCATAAAAAGAAAACCTGAATAGAGACTTGTTATCGTATTCTAACCAACAAGCTTTTATTAAAAGACTGACAGTGATGACTCCCAATTGGAATGCTAAGACCTATAATAAGGCAGTTCCTCCCAGCTGCAGACTTGACCAATTAGATTCCTTCTCTGCTAGTGATGGTAGTGACATGCACCAATGGAAGTTTCAAGTGCAGATTGGTTATGAGCAGTTCCTGTAATGAGCAATGTTTCAATGGATAACATAGGCCACTTGGAGCCTTCCACTTCTTCTATTGATGAAGATATTAGCATTGCTACCATAATATCTCATGAGGCAGAGAATTGTAGTTCTGACTCAGTTTTTTCATCCCCCAAAGAGGACAAATCAATGTGATCCAAGACGCGAATGAAGTGGAAGAATCACTGACCTGTGTCTGGCGTATTTTCAACTTGACCAACATTACTTTTTCTACTGCTGAGATTGAGGTACTGTCAAAAGTGTTTTTTTCATTTATTCCCACCCACCATGCAGTTCTTACAGATGTTATACTTGACTTTAAACAAACTGTCAGAAAGTTAAACTTGAATTTTATATTTAAAGAAGTTGATCATTTCAATAAGCAACTTTTTAAAAAGCACAGTACAGTGAACCCTCCACTACTCAGTACTTTGAATGTTTTCAAGAAGTTATGTGAAGATAATAGCTAGGATTTGTTGTTTAAATCCAATTTATGGGGGAACAATCAAAGGACAGATTACAACTTAGACAAAAAGAGCAGTTTTTAGCCCTTAATAAGTTACATAGTTAAGATAAACTTAAATACATGCATGCGGACAAAGGGAATGGTTTAGTTATTATGAGCAATGCAGATTATGTGTCAGCAATGCAAGCAATATTAAATATTAGCTGCTATAAAGTGGTTACTAAAGCATTTATTAGGCAGAGGTATGTGTTTATCGACCTGACCCTATTTGATTTATTGCATCAGAACTGTTTAACCATTGACATGTGTAATGCTTGTATTGTTGAACAACCAGAGATGAATTTTCTGTTTGGAATACCCAAGATACATAAAAATGAGAAAAAAACACCCTTTAGACCTATTGTGCCTTCAATCCGCAACAAAACAGCAAATATTTCTTCACTACTGGACAGTATTGTGAACCCAGTAGTGCAATGCAGTAAATATTTTTGAAAGATTCTTGGCTTTTCTTAGATCAGATCAATAAATATGTTTTTGAAGGTGGAGAGGTCATGCTTTGCACTGTTGATGTTAATACGCTCTACACTTCAATAGATCAGGATGAAGGAATTGAGTTTGGTGAACTTTTTTTTATAAAAGTTTATGCATAACTTAATGTTAGACCCTAAGACTATTTGTGTGTTGTTAGATTTATTTCTTAGCAATAATTATTTTGAGTTTGAGTCCACCATTTATCAACAAGTGTCAAGGGTAGCTATGGGGACCAAGGTTGCCCCTTCTTTTGTTAACCTGGTAGTGTGTTGGTGGGAAACCTACTTTTTACTTAATCTTTCTTTATTTAGGTTTGTTTCCTTTTATCGTAGATATATAGATGATTTATTTTTTTATTTGGAAAGGTAGAAGGAAAGAGTTTAATAGTTTGGTTGAATAAATGAATAACTCATGTAAGATGGCTGAAATATGAGATCAGTAGTTTAGGCAATACGGTTACTGTAACTTTTTGGATATAGAGCTCAAGTGTGACTTCACAAACAAGGTTTTTAGTAAAAATATTTATAGAAGGAAGTCTTTTAGTAATAATTATGCGCATTTTACCAGTTGTCATTCAACTTTAATGAAGTGTAATAATTTTAGGGGTCAGGTTATTAGCTTGAATCGTATTACTAGTACTAATGAATTCTTCTTGAAAGAAGTAGATATTTTGACTGATATGCTCATTAAGAGAGGGTACCCAGAAGTTAAATTGAAAGAAATAGCCAGTGTAGTTATCAGTCAGAGAAAAGTGAAATTTCCACCTATTCTCAAATCAGGGTTTATTCCAAAATTGAACAGAGATGACACAAGTAATAAAGGTAGCAATAAACATCTAGCATTTCCTATTCCTATGAGCCTGGAAGGTGAAAAGCTTAAAAAGATCATCAAAAATAATTGGAAGGTGATTTTAGGCAACAAGGATTTGAGTGAAGTAATAGGCTCTAAGCCTACATTTATTTTTAAAAGACTTTGAATTTAAAGAGTTTATTGGAGCATGGCAAAAAACAAGTCAAGGTTTTTGGTAATAAATAGGCAGCTGGGTACGTTTCCTTGGGGGATGTACACTGTGTAAGTTCATTTATCCTGAAAGTACATTTTTCTTTAGGCATCACATCTTTTTGTTTGAACCTAAAGGTAGATATAATTGTAAGAGCACAGGTCTAGTTTATCTTTCCATATGTTGTTCCTGTTTCAATTTTTATGTAGCAAAACTTCTAGGGCCTTAAGGTAAATACCTCAGGGCAATCAAAAACAAAGATTTAAATACTGCCTTAGCAAGGCACAGTGTAAGTTGTGAACAGTTTCACAAGTTCTATTTTTTAGTTTTACAACAAGTTAATACAAGTAGTTTTGTAGATCTGTTTAACAATTTTTTTAGAAATGGTAGAACTCAAATGACATGTGATTTTAAGGGTGGATGATCTCCCTGGTTTAAATGAAACAATTTCTATAAAAAGTCTTTTAAAATACAAATTTGACTATTTACATATTGTATTTAAATATCAACAAATGATTTTTGTATTATATTATTTTTTGTTATTTTTAACTGAGTTAATTTCTCTTGATTGAATAATGATGTCACCTGGTTTGGGTATTTAAAGAATGATTCTGTACTGATGTTTTATTTCTGATGAAGTTCTTGAAGTAAAAGGAACAAAAGTGCTAATTCTGACTCATGGTGTTTTTTAATTAGTTTTGCAGATGAGCATTGTGGTTTTCTTCTTTTTTTTATTTTAAAGGTGGAGGTGTGTTGATCTGCATCAATACCAGCCATACCTCCAGGCTGGTTAAACAGGATGATGCACTGGAGTTCCTCCTTGTCCAGATTAGCATGGATAAAGTCCTTATTCTAGCAAGCTGCAAATCACCCTCTCTGGCCCATGAAACCCATACCACATACTTAGACTTATTGGAGTCACTCACCATTCAAACAAGTACCATACTCATGGAGGACTTTAAATATCTCTCTATAAGTTTTGAATGCTACACAACCTTAAAATTGCAGATGCAGAGATTCCCATAATTTGGAAACACAAGCAGCCTATGCCAGATAGTGTATACATCTACTAGAGGTACTAACATATTGAACCTAGTACTCACAAATATGGGAGAATGCTGCACCTCCAAGTGTCTAATTCTTTTGGGTAAGGTCACTTCACAAAGAAGTCTCCTTCAAAGTAAACATCAGTTATGCAACCCTAATAAAACCTTTCATATTTAGAGACTACTGTAAGGCAAACTACCTTTTATTAGGTGATGATCTGTCAAAATTTCAAGCCTCTCCAAACCGAGATAACACAGCAGCCCATGCAGAATTATTCACAGAAGCTCTATACTACTCTGTCAATGATTGCATGGTTGGTTGTGTCTATGATAAGCAAGCTTAAAAATAACTTAAAATTAAACAGGTTGCACAACAAAAGAAAACAAATTCATAGCTATAATTAGGAAGTGTAACACACACAAAAAATTAATAAAAAATAAATAAAAAATAAAAATTATCTCATCAAACTGAATAGACAATAAGAGGACTAATTAAGTCAAATAGTACAACTTCTTTTTTTCCTGAGTATCTTTATTGAATTTTATAAACACATAATAAAAAAGTATCTTAACAATGTGCATAGAAGTTGCATAAATACATAAAAATAAATTGTAAAAAGAAAAGTAACAACTATTTACAAAGTCTCTACATCAAGAGAAGGCTAACACATTTAGATATTTTATAAAATTGCATTTCATTGCTGATTATTTAAAGTCAATTTATTTAACAGATGTTTGAATTTGGTCCATGAATTATAACAGGTGGTCTTTCTAGTAGTTTTTTCCCTGAAAGATAATATCTCCAGATGACAAGTTTTGGTTGCAATGTTGAAAAATTCATTAATTGATGGAGTTGTTTTATTTTTCCAATTTTTGGTGATCACTTTCCTTGCAATTGCCAAAAGACTCCAAATGGGAGAGTGATTTATTTTCTTAACACATGCGGGAATTGATGTATTGAATAAAACTATTCATTTATTTAACATAAAATTGTCACTAAACAATGCCTGTAAAAAAGAATTAACAGCATTCCAAAATGGTCTAAGTATGATACATTCATAAGTCATATGTTGCTAATCTGCTTTAACACTCAACTCACATCTCCATAATTCTATTTGGTGAGATATAATGAATGCTTTATGCATACATTTCCAGGAAAACTGTTTCCATTTTAAAGATGACATGGTTTGTGCAGGCAATGATAGTATCATTTTTTTCTCATATTCACTTAGGTAATATTTATTAATAGTTTTAAAGTAATCCCAATAATTATCTTTACAATATTCCACTTTGATTTTAGTTGCATTAAAATTTTAAATAAAAGCCCTTTTTCTGTAATATTTTGATAAATCAATATAGTTAAAAGTACTATACATTTTGGTACCTCTTATTTACTGATGCCTGCATTAAATTTGTTCTCTTCTCAACTGAATATCTACAGTTTTGAATATCTAGCATTATGTCATTGTTTAAGTTAAAATTTCGTATGATAAAATCTAAAAAATGTAGTATTATTTTGGGTATTAACTGCTGCCAGTATGTTAGGTGTTTTTCTTTAAAAGAATTTGTGACAAACACATTGACAGTGTTTATACTGTTTTGTATATATGCTATTGGGAATATTAAAAATAGCCAATACTTATATTCAAGATCTTTGCGTATAAAATTTTTAAATCATTGACATAAAAATGTAAGTGGAATTTATAGGTACATTTTGATTTTCCATAATGTAATCTTTTAACAACCAACAAAAGTTGTTATGACTTATTTTATTATGACAACTATATTTAGCTTAATGTTTTTTTAAACAAATACTTTCTTGAATGTCTTTCTATTTAGCTGCATAGTTATTTGTCCAGGAAATAATTGTCTTTATAATAGTGGATGAAAAATATAATTCTATGTCAGGAAATCCTATTCTTCCATAAAACCAACCTTTTTATGATGATTAAGTACCAGTCTATGTTTGTTGGGGTGCCATAGAAAACTAAGCATTAGAATATTAAAGTCTGTTATAAACTGTTTAGGAGTGGGAAGAGCTAATGATTGTATTATAAATAAGATGTTGGTAGTATTAGCAATTTTAAAATAAAACATATTTCTTCTATTGTAAATAAAAATGTGTTCCATTTACTAATAAGATTTTGAATTGTATCTAGACATTCCCTGTAATTTATATTTGTTATATTTTTAATATTTGTAGATAATATTATTCCCAAATATTTTATTTTATCATCTTTATCTATGTGTTTAAAAAAATCTATTTCTATATCAGAAGTGTTAGAATTTATACATAATTTTTTTTGTCTTCATTAAATATAAGACCCGATTTAGATTGAAAAAAATTATGACATCAAACAAGGTATTAAAAGAGATCAGTGAACCCCAACAATCACCAAACAAATAAGAAAAATGGTTCATGGATAGAATAAGTGTCACGTCCCAACAGTAGTTAATCAGCCAGTTTACATTATTCAAAGTTAAGCGCTTTCATCTACGGATCGTAGATTTCATCAGAACAAATGCCCGTATCATACCAGTCATTTAAATACTTTCTGTCAAATTCAATACATCATTAGTGAATGAATTAAACCACATTATTACATATTAAAAAACTAGCTTCTAAAATATATCCAACTCATGAATTATGCTAAATACTTGCTTCATAAATGTATCTAAACAATGTATCTAAACAAACACCTATTGCTAAAAAGGATACATAGTACATGTAATGCTACTACATTATTTTATATAATATTTATAAGGCTAAAGATGTCAATACTACATATTTCTAGTGAAAGAGTATCATAAGTAAATATTGTGTATTAAAAATTGGTTCAGTTAAAATATTGATTCTTTTAAAATGTACATAATATATAACATATAAATGAATAAATATTTAATTCTGTGAACATACCTAACCCATAGTAAGAAAACCATATACATCAATGTGAAAATTCTTTTTTACTACTACTAAGTAAATTCTACTCCTTTTGCAACCATATTCAATCCATTAATATTTTAAAATACTCTTTAGATTTGTCATCTTTTTAATGCATGTAACATTTTAACTGAGAAATTTAGATACTTCATATGTGCAAACCAGTAGAAAGGTGAATATGATAACTGAGTTTTTAGTGAAAGCTATTGAAATGTAATTATATAGAATGCACAAAACTGTAGACACCAAAAAGAGAAAAAAAATACAAAAAAATTGTGAACATATATTTATTCTAAATGCCATTCCCCACATGGAGTATAAAACTCCAGACATGAATAGCAATTGTATCCGAATCATCCTACCTAACTATAGAAGCAGGTGTAGTTCAGCCCTGCTATTCCACAAGTAAGATATTATTTAATTTGTAATAACTCTCATCTTTAACACATTTTATAACTTAAATGTAATATGTTCATATAACTAAAAAACACATTTTTCCAATTATTCAAGCACTCCATATTAAATATAGAATATAATGTACTACTATTATTGTAGAACTGAAAATAAAGTACATTAGCTTTATTTAATATAATAGACTAAGTACGGTCTTCTGTTAGAATGCATAACCCAAACAGTCAAATAAACTAGATGTTTAATAATGTCTGTAAGCTGGCTTAGATATATGAGTAGTTTTTCATGTATCATATAATTGTTCTGAGTTCATTCATAATATTGTGAGCACAGCATACTGGATAATAAGAATTAGATAAGAAAACAATATCAACAAATGCTATTAGACTCTAAGATGAAAAACTTTGGTTGCCCACTTTTGTTCTAAAGATAAGTCCCATGGATTGTTTGTAAATGGAAATATAGCTACCAGTATGTTTTATAAAATTGTGCATGTTAATTCCTTAATCTAAATTCTTCATTTACATTGTATAAAGTATCAAGCAGTCTTATTTTATTTAATAACATTCATTATAGGAATCAGTGACACCAGTGCCTTTAGTATGTCTCCATAAATAAATCCTTTAATATAAGCCAATTTTACTACAATATTTATAACCTCATTGTGTCTATTAAGAGTCTGAAGCATATGGTTTCTTCAGTAATAGGTATTTAACAGACTGATGTAGATTGCAGAATCAAAACATATGTTTCAGAGAAATAAGTAAGCTATTTTGATTATGCATGTCAATTTTTGCTTAAGTATGTTTGTCTTGCTTTACTTGTATAAAACAGATGATAAACTAATGTATTCAACTAACTCTTCAAAGATTTTTCAATTAACAAAATAATATATACCATAGAAATACAGATATGTATATTTTCCATTAAAAGATATTAAAGAAAATGATCTGGTCTTCATTTAATTTATTACTGCAGTCATTATGAAAACTCTTCCATATTTCTAACTTGACAAGCTGTCTGTTATTTATATATGTAAGTTCACTCTTGTGGTACAGCGGTAGCATTTTGCCTCACAGCAAGAGGTTCTCCTGTTCGATTCTTGGCTGGAGTGCCTTCTGTGTGGAGTCTGCATGTCCTCCCCACGGTCGAGTGGTCTCCGAAAGACATGTGTGAATGGACGTGTCTTTGCTGAAGGTTGGGCGTCGGGCTGGCAACTCAGCACCATAAAAATCTACTGCCAATCATTAGCGGACCGGAGTTCCACTGTGGTGACCCCTAACCGGGAAAAGCCGAAAAGGCAAACAACAACAACTCTCAAAGTAGATGTACTCTCTAATAAACTAAATGTATTGAATTTTGATGCTTAGATAACAAACTTAAGGGACAATAATACCATATTAGCATTTATATTTGAAATGAAGTCATCTCAATATAGATCTATAAACTACTGTTGTTCATATTGCTATTGAGATAATTGTTCCTTCCAACAAAATGTTATGATGACAACAATAAACATATAGTTCAACAAACATGTTCATGAATTTATAAAAGCATACCATGACATTAGCTTTCTGAACTTGAATAAATGTAGATGAGCAATCCACCTAATTGTGTCATTCACTATCATTCAGTTTGATTAGTAATAAGTAAATTATATGATGAATTGTTGAGTATGATGCATGTGTATGAGAAGGGAATGTGTCAACTTGAGAAACTAACTATATTTTTATCCATTTATTAGATCCAAACTGCATTTGGTGCCCTACCCTCTGACTGAGATTATGTTTATTGAAATAGGAAACATGTTAACAACTAGTTATCTAATCATAATTTTACTTGACTCTTTGCTATAATTTGTTATTATCAAATTAAAAAATGTTAAATTTGTAGGGGTTATATGAATCTAAAATCATCAAGGAGAGAATACTGGTAAGGTTGTAAAAATAAAGGTAAAAAATACTAAATACATTTGACTGTAGACACATTTAAATACATTCTTTAAGTTGAATGGAAATTAAAATGTTGAGTGGGGAAACATTTATTACACAATTTGTATTTCTAACTAGAGCAAGTAAACCTATTATTTTCTATGAAGTTTCCAAAAGTCATATTTTTCTATATTGTAAAATTTCTGGCACTTATGCATCAACACAACCAGAAGCCAAATCAGCCACAACCCACCCAATTATTGATTACTTCCAAGAATACGCCCCATTTTTGGAAGTTTCTAGATCTACCACTGACTTATACAAGTAAAATATTTATCTGCAAATGCACGTACATATTACAATACTTACAACAAAAGCACATGTCCTTGTCTCTGTTCATATACATGTGTCCATACACACATGCTCATTTTGTAAACTACACACATGAATGTTAACCTATATACTTATCACAGCTGATGTTCATGCACTACATAGATCACAAACATTTTTTTAGCTTGATAATAGCAGAGCTGTTTTCCTTCACAATCTTCTTCTTCTTCTTTCGACTTTTCCCAGTTAGAGGTCACCACAGGGTCTATATTAGATCAGCAAATGCTTAAACAAGCAAACGCTGATTGATTGACCTTATTTTAGCAAAAGTTAAAAATATCGAAGCAACAGAAACTTATTTTTTTTCCTAGGGAAAGAATTTGGTTGTCCATTTCTGTTGCTTCGGTATTTTCAGTACTGTGGTGGAAAGTTACGGGATGGATTCAGGTAAGTTTGCGATTGTGTGAATGTGAGTGTTAGGATGGGTTAGGTGAGTTAGGGTTAGGGCTCAGGTTAGGTATGTGTGCGATTGTGTGGATGTGAGGGTTAGGGTGGTTTAGATGAGTTAGGGTTAGGTAGCAGGTGAGGTGAGTGTGCGATAGTGACAGACCTTAGGGTTAGGGTTTGGGTTAAGGTAAGCGGATAGTTAGTGGTGTGTTCATAGTTTAGTGTAGGGTTAGGTGTCAGATTTTAGGTGTATGTGTGTGGATTTCTGTTTGTTTGGTGTGCTTGTGTTGTGTGTATGTGTTTTGGATCAGCAATTTTTTTCCTTAGGAAAAAAATCGCTGATCTGACACTTCGAGATTGTAATCTTTCGCTTACATAAGGTCGATCAATCAGCGTTCACTTTTTTAAGCGTTTGCTTATCTAATATAGACCCTCGCCACAGCAGATCATCTATCCGCTCATGATTAGCAGTGGAGTTTTACAGTGTCGAGTTGCCAGCCCGGCGCCCAACCTTCCACAGAAGGCACACACACACACACACACACACACACACACACACACACACACACACACACACACACACACACTCACACCTAGGGCCAATTTAGAGTGTCCAATCCACCTACTCCATGTCTTTGGGATGTGGGAGGAAACCGGAGCACCCGGAGGAAACCCACGCAACCACAGGGAGGACATGTAGACTCCACACAGAAGGCCCCCCAGCCGAGAATCGAACCGGAGAACCTCTTGCTGTGAGGCGGCAACACTATACAAGTTATAAATAAACATTTCAAGTATTTATATTACAAAGTTTAGCATTTAACTGAACTAGGACTATACGGATGATGTTGTTTAGTGTGAATCTGTTGTGTTATAGTGCTTATTACTGTGTTATAAAACTTCAGTCTTCCTTATTCTAGAACCTTATAATTACATTCTTTGCAATTTAAACTGTATATATATCTTTACTCTAGCAAACATTTCAAAATCTCTGTCTTTGTTCACATACACTTAAATGTACTTAGGCCCTAACCATGCCATCTGTACATGTCATGTACTGAAAGACTTCTTGTTCCAATATGTGCAAACTGTAATGCTTCTTTTTACAGTTTGACAGAGACAGGGCAGTATCTGAAACAAGTCCTTATAAATCAATGAAATAAGCAAAAACAATAAATACTACTACCTTTCAACCGAGAAACCTTGTAAAGCATGTCATTTTCTCCCTGTGTCTGTGATTTAAATGTAAGATTGACTGCTGAATAAAGGTTCTACATACTTATCGGTTGGTCCAAAAAGCATTACTTCACATCTGCCTTGACTATTTCGACCCTCCCCTCGAAGATCATTGCCTCACATACTCAGTCTCCTTGGTAGATGTCAGCTCTGTCAAGGCGTACTTCTAAAAGTGGGAACTAAATTATTACCCAAGTAGCATACATCTATGAACATCATAACCAATAAGAAATCAAAGTTTGTAAACATAATAGTTTGTTCATGTCTCTACCTGCCTCTGTGAATTACACTGCATCCAATTCTCAAACAGTACTGTTTTCAGAGATTTAGGCAGAGGGGCAGGAACACATCTCACATGGTTATATAAAATGTATCTAAACAAAACCCTAATAAAAACAGGGGAATCACGTAACAGCTGTTTTAGAACATTGAAAATATTTAGCAAATCATGACCAGCCACCCCTCCCTCAGCTGCATTAACCCAAAAGCATCAGTCACCTGTTATTTATTTTCCAAATAATGCTTATGAGAAAATGGTCAAGTTTGTCTTGCTGTGCTGACTCATTCAGCAAGTAAATATGCTATATATTTTAATTCAGTTTATCCTATATATGTGTATGACCATGCTACAAGTGTTAGAATTGTAAGACAAGCCACGCTGTCAGAACATCAGCATCATGGCAGGAAATTCAATACAATACCAACAAGTGTGAGCCTATTCAAAAGCTTCATAATATAACAGTATTTGCTTGCGCTAATTAAAATAATCCTGTGTGGATATGTTAAGAGATCTGCCCATAGTAAAATGATCATGCATTAATTCTCAAGGAGTTCATGCTGCCAGTTAACAAATCCGTGTCTGTCAAAACTCTCATTCTCTCCCAATCTTCTATAGTGAGCTGTGAAAATGAACTTCACCTCAAACCTGTGAATTCACAACTATGGAAACACACTAAACTCTACAAGCACTCTAAAAATGAATCATCTTTCATCCTTCACAACATAGTCCCCAATAATTCCACGCAGCTCATCATAGATGACAAATCACCCTACCAATGTACAGCAGTCCACTTCCGACTCCACAGCAACCACCAAGATAAACATCCATCAATAAAACAATGTAGAACTGCTCCTTTCTATGAGCAATCACTAGAATAAATGGAACTCTACAAACATTTCAAATAGTGGCCATCAACCAGCATCCTCAACAAAACCTCTTGATCAGTCCTGTCATTTCAGTACAGGTGACAAATCAGGTTCCCATCAGCATCTCGAACGCTGACAATATCGAATCCGATATTGTCGCCTCGAGAATGCCAAAAGTGCAGAATGTCAAACAGGTAAACGGAAATCTCCGTATTGGGAGATTTATGTTTACTTTAATGTAGTGCAGTCTCGGAGTTGGCATATTTAAGTAGCGGGGTGGTGCAGGGGGGCTTGCCCCCCTGCCTACACCTTTTAGGTTTTTTTTTTTTTGGTGTGTGTGTTATTTTATCACATTTCAAAAATGTAATAGGTCAATCATTTCAGTTCAACATTTAGGGATTTGACCTATTGCATTTTCGAAATGCTGATATAGACCCGGCAGATCACCCTACTAGCCTGCATCTGCCCCCTGCTGACTCCATGGCAACCATCAAGCAAAATATCCAACTCAAAAAACAAAGCACCATTTTCTATTGTAAGCAATGAGATTAATGCATATAATATCAATAAGCCTGTTATTTCTCATAAAGGTGTCTACTAGCAAGCACTATTAAAAGAAAACATCACATAGTCAAGTAAATATCAAAATATAGGAATACGACTCGCCCTAAGGATTTGGTTTTTCCAATTATATAGTACTAATATCACGATCCCTGAAAGATCCAATTCAGACACAAGTCAGAAGGAGCAATCAAATAATTAAGGGACAGTCATCTAAACAAATAGGAGGGGAACAAACTAATATAAAGCAATGATTTCTAGTGGGCATTCAACATTAAGCTAGTTATGTAGCGTGTATGTGCAGGTTATATTCATCTATACTATATGACTTAAACTACACCCTTCACATTTTTAAAATAATATGACATATCTAGGACTAGGATTAGATATCAATTTGTGCAGAATGAACAAAAATGAAATGAATATTAATAATAATAACGTACTGCAACAATATATAAATTTTCTGGTATAGTGAAAGTTAAAGTAATTTTAGATATGAGAGAAAGTATAATAAAAATAAAATGAAAAAAGAAAAAAAGAAAATTAAAAAAATGCATATACTAATATGAATATAAAAATGATTAAACATGTTACCTCTGTCTGCAGATATCCAAGTGTCCCTCTTAGAGGTGAATGGGTGTAAAGAAGGTATTAATAAAAAAACTTTATGTGGTTATTTGAATTTGAATAACTAAACAATACAAGAAAAACAAATACTTTAAGTAACTAAATAATCATTTTTCTTTCATTTTCTTCTTTTCATTAATTTTCCAGCCATTTCTCTCAGCCATTCATTTCAGGGAACTGCTATTCCAATCCATTTCTTCTGTTTGCTAGATTACACTTTTTGCTTTTAAGTTAGATAATGCAGTACCTATGTCCTCAGAATTCTGGTTTCATCTGGAAGAAATAGTTTTAATCTAGCAGGGAAAAGCAAATGTACCTTTATCTGTTTTGTTCTTGGGGTCTTTAATTAATGGTAGAAAACATTTTATTTTAGAAATCATTGTAGAGAAGCAATCATAGTCAAATCTTATTAATTTCTCATCTAATTTGATGGGAGATTTTTATCAAGCTGTTTTGAGTTTCAGTTCTTTGTCTTGTGAAGAGAAAAACTTGACTATAGTAGATGTTGGAGTTGAATTATTTTCAGCCAAAGCCATAGTTAGAGATCTGCTTCTCTCTTGATGCCATAAGACATTGTTTCAGGAAGATCAAGGATGTTAGGAAGCCAGGAAACGGTACTTACGTATTACTGCAACCAAATTTCATACCTCGCAAAATTATAAATGTGGTCGTGAAATGACTTTATCTTTAAGTAAAATGAGGTCTGTAAACTCCTAATCAATACCGTATGACATTATTTGGGAAGCAGGGACAGAAATAAGAAACGCTAGCAGGACTTTGGGAACCATTTATTAAAACATAGAACTTCGAACCAGCTTAAAGTACATGCTTATTGCATTCATTACTTTTTAGTTAACCCTTTTTTTCTTCCAATAGTTTTTTGTCTGTGTTACTTAGGTATGCCAGGAGGCTGTCTTCTTGAAAGCCAGGCTCCTTCTTAACATTTTTTCTCATTCTTAGTCCACTTAAAAGAGCCGTACTACTTCCCTACCAGTTGCTGTGATGGACGTTGAACACAAATATCTCTTTGATATATTTCTCAAAGGCTGATCGTTCTCCACGGTTTCCGAACAGTGGCACAATCCCAACATGGACATCGTCCACCATGGGAAACTGTGTCTAAAGCTGATGTTAAACTAATGCTCAGATAAATTTCTAGGAGCAGACAAGGAGTCAAGGTTTGATGCTAATATCTGCAGAGTGAGTCGCTTGCAACTTGGTTGTGAAAATATGCTGTAACCGAATGTTTTCATCAACAGAAAAATGGAGACAGCTTACTTATTTTTTCCTGAAGTATAGGCATGTAACAGTATTCTGCAGAGAAACTGTGTGTTGACTTCAGTCTTCTTAAATGTAAATAACCAAAAATGTTTAACAGCAGCGAATACACTAGGAATTATGCAAGGTATGAAATCTGGTTGCGATAATACGTAAGTACCTTAGAATGTTAAAAAGTTAGTCATGCTGTTCCCATCTATTTGATATATCAAATATGCAAATATTATTTCTTTGTGATCTGGTCTCCAAATCATCTAGTTTGCTTAATAGTATTGTATTTTGTTTTAAGAGAAATTCAGTGTTATTTTTTTTTCTTCTGACACCCTATTTACCACATCATTTAAGGCTTCTTCAATTCCTGAAATCTGTATTTTTTGTTGGTTGAGAATCTCTTGGATTAACTCCATCTGTTTTGTGCATCTTTCTTCAAAGATTGATAGTTTGTTGCCCATTCTGTTTTAAGAGACAGCTCCTGGATATTTGTCAGAACCATTTGAATCTCCTTCAGTGATGTGTCTTGAGAGTTTGTTCTTGTGTGACTCATCTTATTTGAAGTAAAAGACTTCCAGGTAATATTTTGACAATAAAATATAAGAATAATTAAATAATTTTTATATGTCATCGAAGAGGAAGGTTTAGGCTATCAATTCTCTGTGAAAATAAAAAAATACAATAACTTGAAAATAAAATTTCCTGTCAGAAATGTATTAAGAACAGCAGAGCTGATGAATTCTGTTACTATCTCTTCAGCATCCTAGCCACTCCCTCCCAAACAATACAAATTCTGAGGTAGTGTTAGCATTCCAGGCCAAGGAAAACCACAAGACCTTTTTCAGCTATGTCCAAAACCTAAAGTCAGCACAAAATGTTGTGTTGAACTGATGATAAATGGAGCCACATTCACTGAACAAGGAGACATAGCAAATTCAGCTCCAACTTTAACACCACCTCATTCCCAACTGACCCCCAGGAAATACCTTTTAATATAATCACTCCATCTATCAGTAGGGATCAGGTACTAAAGGCATTCTCTAAGCCCAAGAGTACAGTTTCAATGGGCCCTGATTCATGCTATGCAAATGGAAGATCACAATAGTTATCCCTCTTCACAAGTGCAAGCCATCAATGGATCCCTGAAACTAAAGACACATTAGTCTGACTAGTCTCATATGTACAGCTGTGGAAAGAATTAACATGACAATGTTTAATAATAACATAGATAACCTGCAAACACTGGACCCAACCCAGTTTGGTTTCATCAAAGGCAGGTTGTGCCTACTGAACTTGGTGGATTTCTTTGAGAAGGTCACCAAAGCAATGGATAAGGGCAAAATGCTGCATAGTGCCTAATTTGAGCTAGCTAAGGCATTTGATACAGTACATCCAACTAGGCAAAACATGTAGTGGAATCCCACCATCACCACAATTGTATAAAATGAAATCCAGCACAAGGTTCAGATAAAAAACATACACTCTATTTAAAATAACGAACAGCTCAAGTATAAAAAGGTAAGCACTTTCATGCCATATGTTAGCACTTCATCAGACCTAGTTCAAAACTGCAATCACTTCCATTATATAATGCAGACCAGTCAGTTATTAGACAATTAGCGCTCATTCATCTCATTGGCTGAGCGTTCAATTCCGGCTTTAAAGGTACACAACCATTAAGCCCAAATTCCTTGTCAGCCTGTTGTCATATTATCCATTTCAGTTCATCCAGCTCTATCAAATTTTCCAGGTCTCTCAGCCTCACGCTCGGGGTGACTTACTATATTACCATAAACCTAAAGTTATGTGTAGAATCGTTGTCGGAAACACGTCTAGCTAATGCATCGGAAGTCCTAACATTAAGGATCTCACTGAGATGTTCTTTTATTTTCTCTTTCAATGGTCGAGCTGTCTTGCCTACATAGAAACAAGAACATACCTTGCAGGTAACTAAGTAAACTAAATTACTACTGCAGCAATCAGCATATATTCCCAAGGTAAACCTCTGTCCCATAAGTGGGTGTACACACTCATTACTATTGGATACATACTCACAAAAATTGCAGTTTCTGCATGGAAAAGTTCCAGTATGTGCTGACTTCTCTGCTCCATTCTCCTTCTTTCCTTAACAAAGCATTCGTTTCAATGGTTTCTTATTCTTAAAGGAGAACTTAAGGGCGTTCTCCTACTATCTGCTTTAATCTAAAATCTGTCATCAAGATCACACAATTCCATTTTATAATGTCCCATATTACATCGACATTACTAGAATAAAAAAACAGGAAATGATACTCTTTCGTCAATCCTTGTTAGGATATTCTGATTTGCAGTCACACAGTTAACATCTTTCCTAGAGAAATATGGTCTATCTCTCTCTTGTCTACGTAAGAAGGTGTCACCAATAGCTGAGGATATTTCTCTCTCATTATACCCTCTATCGTTTAACTGTTGAGCAAAGCACAAGGTCTCTTCTTAAAAGCACTGGTCCACATTGCTTAGTCTTGATAATCCCATGCACTGTCCTTTCACAATATTCCTATATACGTAGGAGGGGTGAATGCTATAACTATGTAAAATATTATTCCTTCTACAGGTTTTCTAAAGGCACTCATGATAATTACCTTGTTTTGACACTTTGTTATCTTTACATCCAAAAAATGTATTTCTTTATCTGAAATGTTAACTGTACACTTAAGAAAATTGGTGGTAGTCTCTAAATATTTATCAAACTGGGATACCGTGCCACCTAACAAAAGGAGAACATTGTCCACAAATCTCTTATAGACTTTAAGACTTGATGCATAGCTATTATTCATTAAGAAATGATCAGCTTCCCATTGTGCGAGCACCATGTTAGAGTAGGAATTCACACAAATGGTGCCAATTGCCACTCATTGTCTCTGTAAATAATACTTCCTTTCAAATAAAAATATATTATTCTCCAGAATCATCACTAAAGGAGCACAGATAAAAATTATTCTTGCATTTGTGTATTCACTGTGCTGTATTAAATAGAACCTCACCATTTATATCCCCATTTCTTTAGGGATAAAAGTGAATAAGGAGCAAATATCCATAGTTACCCAATAGCATTAATTGATCACAATGTCACTATTCAAACCATCATACAAGCTTTGTAGAAAATGTTTCATGTCTCTCAGCACTGACTTATCTTTGACAAGTATAGGTCTCAATCTCTGCTCCACAAACAATGAAGCAGGTTTTATCAACCACCCTCTACTGGATACAATAGCTTACATAGGGGGTATCTGCAAATTTTTATGTATTTTTGGCATACCGTAAAGCATTGGTAAAACTGGATGTTCTACTAAGAGAAAATATGTGTCATAACTGATTTGTCTGCACATCAACATATCATACAGATCAGATCATACACTGTTAACAACTTAATTCAAATGAGTACATTGTAGCTGTACTTGTATGGTCTCATCCATTGGTGTACATAAGTCAGTGCTGAGAGACATGAAGCATTTATACAAAGCTTGTATGAGGACTTGTATTATGACATTGTGATCAATGAATGGTGTTGTTGTTGTGTCTTTCAGCTTTTCCCGGTTAGGGGTCGTCACAGCGGAACTCCGGTCCGCTAATGATTGGCAGTAGATTTTTACGTGCCGAGTTGCCAGCTCTGACACACAACCTTCAATGAAGGTACGCCCATTCACGCATGTCTCCACGCAGAAGATGCTCTAGCTGAGAATCGAACAGGACAACGTCTTAGTGTGAGGCGACAATGCTACCGCAACACCACCAGCGCAGTATTGTGATCAATGAATGCTATTTGAATATACAAATGCATGCATTATTTTGATCTGTGCTGTTTTAGAGCTAATTCTGGAGAATAATATATTTTTATTTGAAAGGAAGTATTATCTACAGAGAGAAGAAGTTGCAATGGGCACCATTTGTGCAAATTCCTACGCTAACATAGTGATTGCACAATGGGAAGCGGATCATCTCCTTACTAATAATAGCTGTGCACTGAGTGTTAAATTCTATGAGATTTGTGGACAGTGTTTTCCTTTTGTGAGGAGCCACAGAATCCCTGTTTGAAGAGTTTGTTAAATAGTTTGAGAAGTTTGTAAATATTTTCAGACTACCACCGGTTTTCTTAAATTTACAGTTAACAAGTCAGATAAAGAAATACATTTTTTAGATGTAAAGATAACAAAGACTCAAAACAAGGGAATGATCATGAGTTCATGAGTGCCAATATAAAACCCTGTAGAAGGAATAATATATCACATAGGAATAACATGCACCCCTCCTGCATATATATATATATATATATATATATATAAGGGACAGTGCATGACATTATCAATACTTACTAATGAGGAACAGTGCTTTGTTTAGGAAGAGACCCTGCGCATTCCTCAACAGTTAAAAGATAGAAGGTGTAATGACAGACAAATATACTCAGCTATTAGTGACACCTTCTTACGTAGACAAGAGAGAGATAGACCATATTTCTCTACGAAATATGCTAACTGTGGTACTGCAAATCAGAATAGCCTAGCAAAGAGTGACAAAAGAGTATCAGTTCCTGTTTTTTGACTCTAGTATTTATAAGACATTAACATAAACATAAACACTATATAGACAGTATAAGGCAGAACTGGGATGTAAATAGTGCCTATACCAATCCTAATACACACAATATGTTGTTTAAGAGGCTTTTGAACAGGCATGTGAATCTGATCTATTTGATCTGTATAATGACAAGAATGTGAAGGCTGATTTTCATAATCTGACTATAGAAGAGAGACAAGCTTTAATGAGTTGTTGTTCTAGATAAATCTAGTTATTCTAGGGAAATGCAACACATGTTGGCAGATAAGGATACATATCTTTCTATTAACAACTATGAGTTAAACAATTTGATTAAATGTGTACATGCCAATCTTTATGACTTGATGTTAACCAATATAATAGACAGGGACTTGTACTCATACATGGTAGTGGATAAACCAATGGTGCCATCTTTTAGAGGCTTACCAAAGATTCATAAAGATGTGTCGAATCCTCCCCTGAGACCTATTGTTTCCAGTCGGGGATGGTTAACTGAACCATTGTCCATACATCTTGAAGGATACACCTCATTTTTTGGAGAGTCTAGCTAGCCATAGTAGATCTTGTTTCAGTGCTGATGACATACTGGTCACCCTTGATGTCAAGTCACTTTTCACATCCATACCTAATGACATAGGTATGGAATATGTTAGAACATTGCTTTCTAACAAGAAGGTTCCACATGATACAGTAGCTAGATGTTTGTCGGAACATCTTAAATATTTTAACAGATTTGTGGATGATGTCTTTACTATTTAAATGGGACGACCAGTTTTCTCACTTTTGATTGCTCACAGGCCATCAATGAGATTGAGTTCTTGGATGTTAAGATCATCAAAGGTATCAATGGTTTTGAAACAGAGATCTTCAGGAAATCTTGTTGGAGGAACAACTTATTACATCGCCATAGTATGCACCCCAGACACGTCCACAATAATATAGTTAAGAATCAAACCATAAGGGTTTCCAAATTAACATCACAAGACTTTGTCTATGATAAACATAAAACTCAGCTAGCCAAGAATTTTATGTCCAGAGGTTATGATCGTGAGCATGTATCAAAACACATCACCATGGGTGATAGACTCAGGGGAGACATAGGAGCCCCCTTGATCAACAGACTTAGAGATCCTTTAGTCCCCAATAAGGCTAAGAATAACTCCAATGTCAATAGAGTTGTTATTCCTTTTACCAATAAGAACAAACATATTATAAACATCTTAAATAACAACTGGAGACTGGTACCTATCCTTGTCATACATGCAATCAATGCAGATACATATCTAACACTGACTGTTTCACACATCCTAATACCAAACGTACCTATTTTTTTAGACGTTATGCTGACTGTAAGTCTGACTGTTTAGTTTATCTAGCTGGATGCCAGCAATGTAAAATCTTTTATGTGCATATTTATGCTATAGCTAAATGTAACACCACCAATGCCCTAGCTAAACACGTAAAGGAACAAGGACCAGCACACTGTTTTCAATTTCAGGTTCTTGAGCTAGTAGCCAAAAATGGCAGGTTAGGGGACGTCAAGAACAAAATTGAGGAAAGAGATAAATTTGGTCTAAACGATAGAGTAGCACTTAAACCTTTAAGATTTTATGATGTCTGTATCTTAACCTTTGATATATATATTGTTTTTATTCTGATTTGTTAGTTTAAACTTTTTATGTGCACCTCTTATATTTTTGCTAATTATTCTTTTTCTTTCGGTTTGAAGGTGCTTTATCCAGCAAGAGTTGTTTTTTTACTCAATAAGGCAGAATTGGCTGATCTTGAAGACAGATGATAAATTAAAGCAGATAGTAGGAGAACACGCTAAGTTCTCCTTTAAGTATAAGAAATAATTGAAAAGAATGCTCTGTTAAGGAAAGAAGAGACTGGGGCTAAGAAGTTAGCACATATTGGAACTTTTCCTTGCACAAACTGCAATTTTTGTGAGTATGTATCCAGTAGCAATGAGTCTGTACACCCACGTATCCAATAGTAATGAGTCTGTACACCCACGTATCCAGTAGTAATGAGTCTGTACACCCACGTATCCAATAGTAATGAGTCTGTACACCCACGTATCCAGTAGTAATGAGTCTGTACACCCATGTATCCAGTAGTAATGAGTCTGTACACCCATGTATCCAGTAGTAATGAGTCTGTACACTCACGTATCCAGTAATAATGAGTCTATACACTCACGTATCCAGTAGCAATGAGTCTGTACACCCACGTATCTAGTAGTAATGCATCTGTACAACCACGTATCTGGTAGTAATGAGTCTGTACACCCATGTATCCAGTAGTAATGAGTCTGTACACCCATGTATCCAGTAGTAATGAGTCTGTACACCCACGTATCCAGTAGTAATGAGTCTGTACACTCACGTATCCAGTAATAATGAGTCTATACACTCACATATCCAGTAGCAATGAGTCTGTACACCCACGTATCTAGTAGTAATGCATCTGTACACCCACGTATCCGGTAGTAATGAGTCTGTACACCCACGTATCTAGTAGTAATGCATCTGTACACCCACGTATCCGGTAGTAATGAGTCTGTACACCCACGTATCCAGTAGTAATGAGTCTGTACACCCATGTATCCAGTAGTAATGAGTCTGTACACCAACTTACAGGACAGAGGTTTACCCTGGGATAAATGCTGATTGCTGCAGTACTAATTTACTAATTTACTTTACTTAGCTACATGCAAGGTATTTTCTTGCATCTATGTAGGCAAGACAGCTCAACTGCTGTAAGAGAGAAAAAAAAGAGCATCTCAGTGAAAGCCATAATGCTAGAACTTCCAATCTGGCAGCTAGACATGTTTCCGACAATGATTCTACACACACATTTAGGTTTATGGTAATTTAGCTAGTCACCCCGAGCATGAGGCTGAGAGACCTGGATAATTTGATAGAAATGAATCAATTGAAATGGATAATATGACTACAGGCTGACAAGGAATTTGGACTTAATGGTTGTGTACCTTTAAAGCCAGCGTTGAAAGCTTGGCCGATTATATGAATAAGACTTAATTGTTTAATAAAAGATTGGTCTGCATTATATAATGGAAGTGGTTGCAGTTTTGAATTAGGTCTGATGAAGTGCTAACATATGGCGTGAAAGTGCTTGATTTTTTATACTTGAGATATTTGTTATTTTAAATAAAGTGTATGTTTTTTATATGAACCTTCTGCTGGATTTCGTTTTATACAATTTGATGCAATACCCCACTCAAGCATTGTAAACAAACTCATGCAATTAGGATAAACTTCTGTGTCACCCACTGGATAGCCAGCTGGCTTGTACATAGGATTAAGTAGATTAGAACTGGAGAGGCCATCTCCAGAATTAGGCTGGCCACCAGCTGAGTCCTCCAGGGTTCTGTGTTGGGTCTGCTCCTCTTTGGCATCTATTTCTCAGCAGTCAGGTCCAATGTCAACAACCTCTGGCTTACCAAAATTGCAGATGTTTGTAAGCTGAAAGCAGTCATAGAACCCCCCCCCACCCCAAGATGCTAACATTTTAAAGGAAGGTGTAACACAGACACATGACTGGTGCCAAACCTATAGCTGAAAACTCAGCACCAAGAAATGCATAATAGAACCTTTTGGGGAATCAGCCACCATGGTAAATTACCTCATTGCTAAATCCCCAAAAGGTACTATTATGAATTTCTTGGTGCTGAGTTTTAAGTTTTGGCTCTGGCACCAGTCATTTGTCTGTGTTACCTCACTGATAAATCACCCCTAAAAGTAGACACAGTAGTCAGGGAATTTAGGACTCATGTAGATAGTATCTTACCTTTTGACTAACATGTTAAGGTAGTAAGAATGTCATTCTGTGTCACTCAACTTATAAGTAAGGGCATTGCATCTGTGTCCAGAAAGGTTATCATGCCATAATACTCAGGCCTCATCAGACCAATCATTGACTACAACTCTCACTTTTGTATGCACCTGACCAAGCACATGTAACAACTAGAATGCTTGGAGAGGTTCCACTCAAAAAGAATACAGGGCATAAACTCAGTGACCTATGCATATAACCTGAAAGTCTTATCCCTATCCCTATAATCTATTTCTTACAGACAGCTGACAGATGATTTATGCCTGACATAGAATGCATGCTAGATCCCAACCTGATGGACATTTTGCATATCCACAAAATGGACAGTATCAGAACTACCAGATCCAAGGACTTTAACTTTACTTGTGATTTAAATATAAATGTTGGAGGGACAGGTATGTATTTCAGAGAATTCCTATTCTCCAGAAAAGGCTTTTCATCTATGTTCAGCAGAGCCCTTCCCTTACCTATTATAGTATAACTTGGATCAGTGGATGAGAAATTGGAAATTCATTCCTGGTCTGAAACTTATGACTCTGATGGACAGATGCAGCAATTAAATGATTCCCCAACTAACATATACCCCTTAAAACAACCTCCAATGCAAAATAGCCAGTGAAATAAATTTGGGTTGCATGGCTAGGCTTATAAAGCCCCAGTAGCCATTAGCCTAATGAACCTATGAGATTTCATAATGCCCTTAAATCTAAGGACCTCATTAAGGTCTAGTGGTATATTTGGCTGAACTGGTAACTGGAAGTATAGTTGCCTTTTGTCATCGGCTAGGCCAGAGCACTACCAAAGGCATCTAAGTTGCCCTGCTCAATAAAAAAGAAAAAAAAGTATTTTGAAAGTTTAAACACTTAACAGTTATTTCTAAACATGATGACACTTCTGAAGGAAAAATATTAAGAAGGAAGGATAGGTCATGTCTGTCAGATAAAGGACAAAACATTCAGTGTAGACATTATAAAGGACTTTTCCCAGCTAAAGAGTAGTAGATGAAGTGAACAGATTACCTGAACAGGCAGTGGAGATTAGGACCATGGAGTCCTTCACAAAAGTCAGCAATGAGTTTTGAGCTAAGAGAAGGTACACTGGAGAGACAACTGAAATGCACAAGCCAAATTAGGAAGACTGTGCTTTTCTGATGTCCCACATGTGTAATGTAATGTAAACTTGGCCACTGTCCGCTTGACTTATGTGGCAGATAAATAGGAATTTACACGATAAAAGTTAATTATGAAGTATAACCCTACAGACTTTAGTGCTAAGACTAAGTCTGCTTTGTTTGTTTGAATCACATATTACACTGTGTTGGGATAACAGGCTTCACTTATTTGATGATGACATCTAACCATTACAGGCTTGAGAAAAATGGCAGTCTAAACTCCATAGGAACATGTGCGGCTGAATGCAAGCAACAGTGCATACCATGATGGGCATTACATGGGAACAATGGAACACAGAGGAGTGTTTAAGGCCCGGGTCTGCAGAAGGAAGGTCTTACCATCCCATGAAGGACCACTATTTCCCTATAATGTCCACACTGAAATATATTCTTGCAGTTAGATAATGGTGATATTTGTTAAATTGTTTTATGTTTTATTATTATTTGTAAATAGATCTGTATTATTTATTTATGACATTTGATTACTGGGAAAGTCTGACTGGGTAGAAGCTCATTTTCGTCAGAGGCTAGAAGAGAAAAGCTCCAAATTATTACAAAACATTCTACAAAACAATAATTTTACACTCTTAAAAAATAACATAAAAACATCTACAGTTTAAATACCTATAACAAATTAGCCATAACATAAAAAAAGAAATTATGTACTCACCATAACGTTCCATGTTTATTGTCCATTTTGCCATTTATTCTTACTGGCTAGGTTGGAGCCAATCCTCGGCTCCAACTCGGTCACATACTATAGCTCAAAGTCTTTTACTTGGCTCATGGCTGAACAACTATTCCCATCATGCAGTATGCGATTTCCCAGATCTTGTTTGCTGCTACTCATAGTCATATGTGAACACTAGTCCTACAATAAAGGATACCAAAAGGAAAGAAAGCCAGAGGAGCTCCTGTCCAAGGAAGAAATCCTCCAAGTTCTCTATCAGTCTTAGGCAGGGGGAAGGTGGGAGAGATCGTAAGAATGAATGGTGAGATGGGCAACAAACATGGAATGTTATGGTGAGTACATAACTTCTTTATGTTATGTTGTCCTATCTTGCCTTCATTCTTTCTGGTTGGGACAGCATCCCTAGCACCATATTCCCAGGGTGGCTCATGGGAATACACTTTTCAGCACAGTGGAACCAAAGGAGGCCCTGTCCCTGGAGGCCAAATCCACTTTGTAATGAGTGATAAATGTGTGACGTGTGGCCCATTTAGCAGCGGTACAAATATTATCCATTGATAGTTCAGCCTGGTAAGCAAATGATGTTGCCAAGCAATGTAGAGTGACTTTGAAAGGTAGTTGTTATTAGAATTTTAAATAATGGTAATACAATTTGAGAGCCAGTTTGAGAGTGAGACCTTAGAAACTGGCATGCCTTTTTTGACCTCTGAAAATGAAACAAACAATTGATCAGACTTCCTGAAATCTTTGGTTCTATGTAAATAGAAACAAAGTTGTCTATACACATCTAACTGATGTAACTTGCATTCTGCCTTGTTACCATGATTAGGGAAAAACACTGGCAGCTCAATAGATTGGTTTAAGTTCATAGGTTCATAGGTTCATACTAGACTATCTGCCCTGGGGCATTTATAAGCCTAGCCCGATTGTGTTTGGCTTACGCCACCCCTTGATTTGAGTATACTGTGCCCATTTTAAAGTTTAGTTTACTGTGCCTCTGTCTAATAGTGACATGGAAGTAATCCCCGCGACAAACCTACGAAGCCCCATCCACTCATCAAGGTTCGTCTTGAAGAGAGACAGTGAGGGGCTCTGCCTAACATGAATTGGAATTCTATTCCATCTGGGTTATGAATCTGTCCCTCCAGCATGTTCTATTTATTTCTGTGCTGAGGTTCAAGTCCCTCAGTGTGGCTCTAAGGGATTTCTATTTACTGAGGTGGAGCATGTCCATTAATTATATGTCAGGCATAGATCACGTATGCAACTGAGTAGAGCTGGAGTTTTTTTAACCGAGCAGCATATGGTATCTGTTTGAGTCCCTTGATCCTCCTGGTGAGGTACTTTTGGGGTCTTTCTAATTGCTGCAGGTGTCGGGTGAGGTACATCCCAAAGGGGGCATTGTATTCTATGATGGGTCTGATGAGGGATGAATAAAGGCTCTTGATCTAGATGTGAATCCTTTCATGATGAGGTGGGCTATGTAGAAGGTCTTTCTAACCAATTTGGCAATGTGGTTGTCAAAGGAGAGATTGCTATCAACTTGGGTCCCCAGATCCCTAATTACTTTCTCTGTACTTAATGGGTTACCACCTATGTGCTAATTTGTGGGCACATTGTTTTTGCCAAAGGGTATGACTATACACTTTTTGGCATTTAGCTTTAGACCATGGCTCTGGCACCAGTTATCCGTCTCTGCAAGACCTGTTTGAAGGATGTTTGTGTCAGATGGAGAGTCGATTATGGCACCCAGTTTGCAGTCATCTGCGAACTTAGAGAGCCATAGTCCTCCCACATTGGCCTGTACCTCAGAAAAGTAAATACCGAACAAGAGAGGTCCCAGGACAGATCCTTGTGGGATGCCACAGTCTGACATGGCTCCAGCAACTTTGACTCTGTGGGTTCTGTCTTTGAGCCAGTTTGTGACCCATCTTGTGACATAGAGGTTTATATTTAGGCTGGATAGCTTATCTATGATGCCCGAGTGGGGTATGTGTCAAATGCCTTTGCGAGGTCCAGATATGCTGTGTGGACTACCTTCCCTTCATCTATGGCCTTGGGGACTGTTTTAAAGAAGTCGACCAGGTTCAAAAGGGAGGATCTGCCGGATCTAGTGTCTGTAGGTCCCCAATGTCTTTGTTTATGAGTTCCATGATGATCCTCTCCATAGCCTTGCAGACAAGGCTAGTGATAGTTTCCAGGGTCCGCAGAAGTGCCACCTTTGTAGAGTGGGACCACTGTTGCTGTACACCATTCTTTGGGCACATATCCTGTAGTGAGGCTGAGATTGTACAGCAGTTTTACTTGAGGGATTAGTTCTTCTTGGAGTTCATGAACCGGGATGCCATCTGGTCCCATGGAAGCAGTGTTTTTGCTTTGGAGAGGGCCTTCGCCTTCACCTGAGCATCAGAGATGTTTGGGCGGCTGCACTCTGGTGGGGTAGCTACTTTCTTTGGGAGAAGTTTGCACTGAACCTGTCTGCCAGGATATTGGCGATGTCTGTGGGTTCAGTGTATTTTTTTCACTTAGAATCAACTCAGAACAAGTCTGGGAGTTGCATCCCAGGTTCCTAACATAACAGAAAAAAGCCTTATGATTGTCTTTAGTGTCCTGTGCAATTTTTCTCTCGAAGCTGGCTTTGGAGGATTTTATGAGGGATCGTAATTTTTTGCTAGTACTGATCAGAGATGCCTTCCCTGGTAGGGATTTTGCTCTATCATGCAGTAGCTTCCTCCTTCTGTTGTACAGTTTATTTATGGCTGGGGTCCACCACACTGGATGCCTGCCTTTGGATGACTGGGTCTTGATTTTGTTTGGGATAGCATGATCCATGCATTCCTGGAGATGTCCGAGAGAATGCGTTTATATAGGATTCTGCAGTTTGGGCCGTAGTTTCTACTGGCCCTGGGGCCTTGAAGGATTCCACTTCGGTTTTGAGAAGTGTGAACTTCGCTTTTGAGAAGTTTTTCACTGTGGTTTTCTGGGCTGGGGGTGGATGTGGGTATCCAGTGAAATTAATTTATGGTCTGATCTTACCAATGAGGGATATACTTCTGGTATGGAGCATAGAGTCCCCATGTTGGTAATGATCAGGTCTAGTATGTTTTCCCCTCTTGTGAAAGTGGTGACTAGTTGTTCCATAGCATTTGAGTTTATAAATTCCAGGAACCTTTGGGCTAAGGTGCTGGGGCTTGAGTAATGCTCCCAGTCTATGTTTGGGTAGTTGAAGTCACCCAATATAATGGTGTTCGGAGAGATCTTCATGTTCTCCAATGTTTATTCCTGACTTTGAGAGGGTGGTCTGTAGGATGCTATAAACTGAAAAGCAGTCTTGCCCACTGTCAGTTGCACATGGATGGTCTCCGATAGCCACTAACCTGGAGGTGTGGATATCCTTGATAAATATGGAAACTCCCCCTCCTTTTGTGGTTTGGTCCAGGTTTTGGGGCCAAAAAGCATGATATGAGGGATAACCTGGTAGTGCTGGGGTGCTCTCTGGAGCCTTGAACCAGGTTTCTGTCACTGCACAGATAACAATGTTCTCCATACTGAGGAGAGCTTCGAGTGCATGCATCTTGAGGTTAAGACTTCTGGCGTTTATCAGCATTACCCTTAGTTTCTTGTTCCTTGTGCTGTCTATGGAGGTGGGTTTGACTTTTGAGCCTTGCCTAAAAAAGGTACTATGGGGGTGGCAAGAGCCTTTGCCAATATCCGAAAGTCCAGGGGTGACAGGTGCAAGCCGTCCCTAGCGAAGCAACGTGGCTTGTCGAGCATGTCATTGACAGACACTGGAGCCCCTTTGAATGACACCACAATTTTAGCCAATTGTTAAAATCGATCATTTTGTCTTTATACTGTGGCATCATTCTAGGTGAGGGTAAGATGCTGCTCAAGGTCAGGGTCATACTGGCCTGGGCTACATGATCAGAGAGCTCCTCTATGTCTCTTTTCATGTAGTCGAGGGAGGTATGTATCAGGTCATTCAGGTCAGGTCAGTTATGTTGTGAACACACCTTAAGTAGATATGATGGGCTTGTCCCTAGAGATACCCTAACCTTACAGAAGATTAAATAAGGAGGTTTGACTGATAAAGCTTGTAATTCTGAGACTCTTCTTGCAGAGGTAATAGCAACTAAGAAAATTGTTTTCCAAGACAGAAATTTGAGGTCACAAGATGATGAGGGTTCAAAAGGGGGCAAAGTCAGATAAGTTAGAACAAAATTCAAGTCTCATGGCAAGAGTGGTTCTTTAAACGGGGTCTCAATAAACAGGTACCCTTTAGAAAGGCTTTACATAATCTGTGTGACATCAAGTTAGAAGTTCCGTCACCTATATGAAAACCAGAAATGGCAGCTAATTGCAACTTGACAGTAGCTGCCACTGAACCTTGTTGAAAAAGCTCTGATAAGAACTCAAGAATATAAGAGATCGGAGCAGAAAGAGGATCGATATTTTTACTTTGAGCCCAAAGTGAGAACCTTTTCCATTTGCTAAAATATAGCTCCCTAGTTGTAACTTTGTGCGAGGATACCAGGAAGTGTTTAACTACTAGTGTAAAATTGTGAAGCCTGACTAAGTTGGGAACTGGAGAAGTCATGCTGTCAAACTGAAGGTTTGGAGGGAGGGGATTGAGGGTTCCCAACATATGAGTGAGAAGGTCTGGAACTAGATTCAGCATCCATGGTTCCTCTTGAAGATGTGGCCAGAGGAAGGGAAACCAAATCTGACGAGGCCAGTATAGAGTGATGAGAATCATCCTGCTTCCCAATGAGTCGGCTTTTGGAATGACTTGTGGTATCGAGGGAATGGAGGAAATGTGTAGAGTAGTCCCGAAGGCCAATCATGAACAAGAATATCCCTGGGTGACTTCCCCAGAGGGGGGATTAGGGCAAAATAGATGCTGCATTTGGCATTTATGTAAGTGGCAAATAGGTCACAGCAAGGCTGACCTCATTTCTGGAAGATCCTTTCTGCTATCTCTTTCTTCAGAGATCACTCGTGAGGCATCAGAATTGCTCTGCTTAGCCTGTCTGCTATCACATGGGATTGCCCCGGGATGTGCGTTGCTATCAGAAAATATTGGGAAGAGATTGCCCATTCCCATACTCTGAGTGCTTCTCAGCAAAGGGATATGATTTGGTTCCTCCTTGCTTGTTTATGTACCAAACCACTGACATACTGTCAGACTGAATTGCAATTCTTCCTAGTGGAAGAGAGTCCAGAAGTGCTTGCAATGCCAAGAGCATCACTCTCATATCTAGGATATTGATGTGCAAATGGCTCTCGTGATCCTGCCAAGTGCCTTGAACCATCCACCCCAGATAATGCCTGCCCACCTTATCTAGGAGGCCTCTGTGGTCACTGTAGCCAGAGGTTGTTGTGGAGTAAAGCGTCAACCTGATGTGACATGACTGGAAAGGAGCCACCATCATAGATCTTTCTTGCAAGACTCTGTAATTCTGATCTAGTAGGAAATGGGAAGTTCTTGTAGGGACCACTGAGAAAAGAGAAGCCACTGAAGAATTCTCATGTGCATCCTGGCTAACAGAACTAAGATCATCACTGATGTCATCATTCCTAGAACTTTCAGGACTGTTTTTACTATTACTTTTGTCTTTGGCAGGAGATTGGAAATTTGTTGTCTGAGTACCAAAACTCTTTCTGCAGGTAATTTTGCTATCATGGAGACGGTGTCTAACTCTGCTCCGATAAAGGTAATATGTTGACAAGGCAACTAGACAGATTTCCCTAAGTTTATTGTTATCCCTAATTGAGAACAAATTTGTAGGGCCTCGTCTCTGGACTGTTGTAGTAGATGCTTGGTGGTGGCAGTCAGGAGCCAATCGTCTAGATATGGAAACACTTGAATTCCTAATTGTCTCAAGTGAGCCATGACTACTGCCATACATTTGGTGAACACTCTGCGGGCTGTAGTGAGACCAAAAGGCAGAGCTCAAAACTGATAATGACTTTGTCCCAGCTGGAAGCATAAGTGACTCCTTGATTCTCTGTCCATTTTTATGTAGTAGTATGCATCTTGGAGGTCTACTGAGCACATCCAATCATCTTTCCCTAAAAAGGGAAGAATTGACTGCAGTGTCACCATTCATAACTTGGACTTCTTTACGGACTCCTTTTGTTTGCTGAGATCTAATAGGGGTCTTCAGTCCCCTGTTCTTTTTGGCACTAGAAAGAATCTTGAGTAAGTTCTGAATCCTACTTGGTCTCCAGGGACTTCTTGGATGACTCTTTTGTCTAGCAACTTTTGAATCTCTATAGTTACCTATTCTCTTAGACTGGGTGGAAAGCCCAGGATCCTTCGCAGCTGTGGGATGGAAAGGGAGAAGGGAGTGGAATAACCTCTGGATATTATACTTTGTACCCACTTATCTTTTGTGATATCTTGCCAGGCTTCTGGGTACAAAGATAATCACCACCTCAACTGCCTCCAGAGTAGGATAGATGGGTTTCCTTTCAGGAGCACTGAAAGGGTCAGCCACTAAAAGAATCACAATCACCTTAATTTTGTGGACCCCCCTCTGCTTCATGGATGGCATCTTACCATTATTACCTCCCCCTCTGCCCCTGGGGAAGGATTCACCATGTGCATCCTGAAAATCTCCCTAGGATTTCTTGAACCACATTTTTCCACCTTTCTGACCCTTAGGATAGGGTCTGGAAGGGATGGAAAAATGCACCACAATGGCAGAGAGAGTTTTCTCTTCCTTCTTATATCTGGTGAGTGTGTCCTTGACTTTGGGTCCAAAGAGTGAGGGACCATTGAAACGGGCATTGACAAATATAAACTTAAAAGGTTCCGCAAAATTACACAAGCGCATCCAGAAGTGCCTCCTTAGGGAAACTCTTGAACCTGCTGCCCTGTTCGCTCCATCTGCTGCATAAGAAATCAGTCTCATGGAGGAGTTAACTATGGAATTTAAGGTGGATAGCTGAGAGGTCACTTTGTCTGAAACCCCTGCAGCTAGTGAACCTTGTAGAATATCTCCTAACTCCTTCAGGAGATCTCTTTGTAGCCTAGTGAAGTGCGTAAGGTAGTTCAGCGATCAAAGGATAAAAGTCGCTGATGAGAAATACTCTTCCCATAAATGTCCATCATTCGAGATTCCTTGTTTGGTGGATGGACAGATGAGGATGCTTCAGAGAGTTCCTTCTTGGTGGCTGCCATAGCATCTACAGAGACACCTTTAGTAAGAAAATCTTTTTCTGCTGGAGCTGTTATGAATTTGGTTGGTCTCTGAAAAAATAATTATCAAGGTGCTGCTTACTGTGATGGATCCGAAGTCTTCTTAAGACACTAAGGTCTTACTGGCTGGATTCTGCTGAAATCAAAGTCTAGTTATAATTGCATTCACAGTCTGTTGCCCACAGAAACTTGCAGAATATACACTGATGTGGCACCAAACTGTCACTTATACACTGATGCAGTAATCAATAAGTAACTTTTTAAAACAAACCCCATGTACTACTGTTGCAGCTTTAGTTACACTGTAA
This sequence comes from Protopterus annectens, assembly GCF_019279795.1. Lineage (NCBI taxonomy): Eukaryota > Metazoa > Chordata > Ceratodontiformes > Protopteridae > Protopterus > Protopterus annectens. The sequence goes on from NC_056742.1 coordinate 474,574,688, forward strand.
CACTTTACTTCTCGATCAACATAGAAGATAACTTTCCTGTACAAAATACTTCTCCTAGCAATTTCATTTGCTATAGTCTCTTTATAGTGGTTTTACAACCTGTTTTTCTCCTTGGTAGTCTATTTTGGTCTTTGTATGACAACATCTGTTTGCTGTTGTTTGCAGAAAACTATGTTTTCATCCTGTAGCGAAATAATGCTGGTATTGTCTTTACCCATTCAAAATTCCTTGCTTAACAGTGTCATATGATACAAACATGTACAGATTGTTTTCCTGTTGTCCATTCTTTACATCCTGTTTTTTACATTTTTGCTAAGTCTGTAAGAGGACAGCTTTCTTGCTGACAGTGTGAAATGCATACATTCTTGTTAATTTTGTAGGAAAATGTCCATTAAGCAAATTCCTTATTTTCCAGTCCACAGTCTTTTTAGTATGGATGCTAATCACATATTGCTAAACTCTATTTCTACATTTAAGCAAGCTGTATTTTATACCTTATTTATTTTGCATATTTGTACTTTCAACCTTAATACCTTGTTGAGCATATTCTTACAGTCTCCTAGTCTAGTGACTCCCATGCCTTTCAACTAACCAATTCCATTAGTTCAGCAAAAGGCGGAGACACCCAGAAGGCTGAAGGGTGAGATCTGAAGGCCTTCAGATATACTGACTCCTCATCAGAAGGGTTAATGGGCTTCCAGCCGCCTCTCTGTTTCAGGATTTCTAAGATATCTGCAAAGGACATATCTTCAGAAGGCGACCATGGGAACCCTTTTGACTCCTTGAGGTCAGTATCTGAGGTGACGGACTCATCAGGTGAGTCCAGATGCTTCCTCTTGCATATTTTGTCCGAGGAACCTCCTCAGAAGAGTATTCTGGGGAGGTCTGTGGAGAGTGGGACTCACCCAATGGGGCTACCTGAGGCCCTGAACCTCCACTTTTCTGAGGATGGGATGGTGTCGAGACAGATGCCGGTGCCTTGGGGGAAGACTACCAGTACCCTTGTGTAGAGGTGTAGGAGGGGACAGCACACCTAATCAGCTCAAAAACAGGTCCCCCCAGATCCGAGGATGACTCCAATTCTGAAGAAATAGAAGGAATCCCTGGCTCCAATGAGAATGGTTCTGAGCCCGATGTAGGAGCCAAGCTCACCTGTGCTGAAGCCCCAAGAGGTAAGCTCCGTATCAAGGAGACTCGAGTCCAAGCGTCCTCCCCAGAACCAACCAGAGAGCTTTAGCTTCTAGACACATCAGAAGGCACCGAGGGTGTCAGAGCAGACAATGGTTTTGAAATCTCCTGGACAGGTCTCGGGACCAAAGGTTCTACATCAAATGGTACTTGGCACTCTGGCTCTGAAGATCTAGCTTGGCTCGGAGTAGGAATAGTCATGGTTGAAAAAGTCTTTGTTGGCTCCAGAACCAATTGGGTCAAAGCCAAAAACAATTTAGCCAGTGCCGGTGACTTCAGAAGTCTGGGCACCACCCTATCCATATCATCGTCCGATATGTTCCTAGAGGACCTAGAAGAAAGGGTTGGTGAGTGTGAGTTCTCCAATATGGGAGAGCTTAAGGTAGGGGAGACTGGTACTAACTCAGTGGACCATATCCGAAAGCTAGTCTCTTTTGAGCAAAAGCTGTGGAGCTGAAGGACTTGACTTGTCTAATTCAATAATATCTCTCAGTTCCGAGTCCTGTGGAGCTGAAGAGATTGGTTTGACCAAAATTTTCAATACTTTTTGAGATGGTTCTGAATGAGCAGATGAAGAGGAAGAGGAAGATGGTCTCTTTGTAGATTTTTCACCCCTTGAAGAGGGGGACTTAGGTTTAGAGGAGGTACTCTGGCTTTCTAAAACTTCAGAAAAGGGAGTTTTTAGGAGCCCTCTGACTATCAGCTTGTTTTTCCTTTCCTGCAAGACACAGGAACTGAAAGAATGACAAAAAGTACATGACTCCTGCAGGTGAATGGCCCCCAGACAATAAACACATACACTATGCCCATCAGTTAGGGACATTTTTTGTGAGCATTTCTGACACTTTTTAAAGCCCGATGGCTTAGGTTCCTTCTCTCTCCTTTCCTTAGACATCATGAGAAGGAAGCACAACTATAAATGTAAAGCACTAACTACAAAAATACAAAAAGTAGAAAAACTAACACACAATATATATATATATATATATATATATATATATATATATATATATATATATATATATATATACATATATACACAAGCACGCACACACATACACAAGCACACACACACACACACACACACACACACACACACACACACACACACACACACACACACACACACACACACACATATATATATATATATATGTATATATATATATATATATATATATATATATCCTAATAGCTCACTGCAATAATAATAAACACAGTACATCTATTTGAAGAATATATAACAAGAAGAAAAATATAGCTCTGCCCTCTAAGTTAACTGGGCACTAGGCCCTCTAACTTAAACGGACCTAGCACCTATAAACAGGGGAACAAAAAACTCATTTAGACCCTCTAACATAAGTTGGTACTTGGCTCTCTAACTGAAATGAGCCAAGAATCACAGACAAGGAAAATACACACTAGACAACATTCTACACTGAAGTACTTGATGGGATAGAAGGAAAAAGGCCTTGCAACTACGACGATGGCCAACAAAGCAACAATCACAGTAGAATGAGATTAAATAGCACACACAGAACTACAGCAGAGAGAAAAACTATCTATGTAAAGAATCTATGACAACTTGTGAACAAAACAATTAGTGAAAATGCAAAAAATATAAGTTTTTCAAAGAACTTAGCCACGGCCAAGGAGAAGAGCATCCAAACTTGTTGAGCAGCAAATGAGATCTGGGGAATCACACACTGCATGATAGGATAGCTGTTCAGCCATGAGCCAAGTAAAAGACTTCGAGCTATAGTATGTGGCTGAGTCAGAGCTGAGGATTGGCTCCAAACCAACCAGTAAGAATGAAGGCAAGATAGGACAACATAACATCATTGGTTAAAACTGATACACGGTATATGACAACCATTTAATATTTAGAGAAATTTTAGGCAGTTTGTAGAGAAATTAAAGGTAACTTAGTCTAATACAAATAGGAACTGCAATATGAAGTGAAGGAAAAACATGCTTATGGTATATTTAGCAAGAAAGTTGGGGAAGAAAATTAGAAAATGAGTGGAGAAGGGAGAGTAAAGAGGTATAAGGAATGACATTTTAGGAATAATTTTGCCTAGTTTTGAGTAAGAGTATAGCCAGATTTTAGATAGGAAGTCTTTCAGAGTGGCTTTGAAAGATGGTAGGGAGGGTATAGACCTGATGGATACAGGTAAAGAGTTAAAGGCCTTACCCACCTTGTACAGGTACAGACAATGCCCAGCAGGTTTGCTAGGTTTGTAGACAGACAGGAGTTTTTGGTCACTGGATCACAATGACAGACTGGGAACATAGTTGTGTAGAATGTTTTTTAGTGCTGGACAGGAGCTAGATGCAGGATAATTTTATAGGTTATAAGAAGCTGTGTATATGTTAGTTGATGAGGTAATTCTAACCAGTTCAGGCTTTTCAGTGCTATACAGTGGTGGGTTCTGAAAGGGGTATGTGCTGCACATTTAACAGCTTTGTTATAGCATTGTTCAAGTTTTATTTTTTTTGAAGTCCAGAGGTTAGTAAGGATATAAGCGCCAGAAAAAAGAGTGGGGAGGAGATGAGTAGCGGTAAGTGTATTTTGGTTATGTGAGTGAGGAGTTTTTGGCTCTGTAAAGCATCCTTAGTTTTTGATGAGTTTTATATTTTTGATGTAAACAGTTTCTCCACTTAATGTGTCAAAGTTGCTGTAGAATAAGAAACATGTTGTTGGAGAAAACATTTTTATTGAAAATATAAGCTATGGAAAATATAAGTTATGTAAGTATTTAATGTCAACTCAAACACACACACACACACACACACACACACACACACACACACACACGCACACATGCACACACACACACACACACACACACACACACACACACACACACACACACACGGCCAACAATTACAGCCACTTGTTTGAATGGGTACACCGCATTTCTGACATTGTTGTCTGATCAAATGAATGAAAATGTCTTACTGTGGAAGGCAATGTAATCCACATGCCTCTCAACTATCCCTGACTTTACAGAACATGTCGCAAAAATGTTTGACTTTGGGATAAATCATTCAGGGTTATAGTCAGCCAATAAAGCCAGACATTATAGTCAATACTTCCTGTTACTCAGAAAATGCATGTTCATGAACAACCTCTTGTTCTGTTTATTTTCTGAGTGAATTATGGTTATATTTAAAAAATGTCCCTAATTAATGTCTTTGTCCCAATCATTATCAATGGATTTCTCTAGCTTTGATGAGCAAATGAGTTAAGATGTATATATTCTCTGTTTCTGTTTCTTTTTCTCTCCCTGTCTCTTTCTCTGTCTCTCTCTCTCTCTCTCTCTCTCTCTCTCTCTCTCTCAAACACACAGACACAAATACCACTGCATTCATTTGTTCTGTTTCGATACTTGATAAATGCAGCTTTTAAAGATGTGCTTAGCAAGAGGAAAGTAAAGTAGCAAGTCATTATAAGTCCTACTGCAGTTACTTTTGCTACCTGAGTTTTTATTTCTTTATTTTACGCTTGGTAAATAGCAAGCCTGCACAAAGAAAATGTAATCAAGATAGTGGCCATTTGCATTTTTTCAACACATGCTTCACGGCACAGTGATGTTCTGCCATGAAACAGTGGAGCTTTTTTTTTTTTTTTTTATTTTCTAGCCAATATCTGTACATTAACACACTACTGAAAAGCATTCTTTCTTCAAGAGTATCACTATACATTTTGCCCATTATCTAAAGAACACTAGTGGATGGCAAGTTGACTCAATCTAAGAAAATGTAAGTTACATCCTGCAGTAGGAAGGGACAAGGAAACAATGCATGTTTGATGATGTGACAATATATAGTACAGCGGGGGTGAGACATCTTTCAGACACAAATAGGTAAGGTGTATCATGATACATAGTATTAAAAGCAGTCACAGTGGGGAAGGTCAGCATTCCTCTGGGGTATATAATAAAACAAAAATAGATGTCTTATTAGATCATTCTTCATTGTACAAGACATTATTAGGTTCCATAACTCCATCTATGCAGTCACATAGTGGAAAGAAAGATAAGCAGGTAGAAAACATATAACGTAAAGTTTGAAAAAGTGGTTAAGGAAAAGAAAGAGCTGTGATACCAGAGACACTGAGACCTAGATAGCCATTAGAAGAAAGGAAGAGCTGTGATTGGGTATAATATAGCCATTATAATGAAGAAAGGAAGGGCTGTGATTGGGTATAATATAGCTATTATAATGAAGAAAGGAAGGGCTGTGATTGGGTATAATATAGCTATTATAATGAAGAAAGGAAGGGCTGTGATTGGGTATAATATAGCTATTATAATGAAGAAAGGAAGGGCTGTGATTGGGTATAATATACTGTAAGTAGCTAAGAGGGAGAAGATAGAGGAGGAATGGAGGAAAGAGATGAGCATAGCAACCAAAAAAGAAAGAAATCAAGGAAGAGGCTTTGCTACACTTCATCAAGTTTTGATAGGATAAGGTACCAAATGATCCTGCTCACCTCGATTAACCTAAATTCACCTGTCATTATATTCCATGGGAAATCATTGCAGTGTAGTTTCTAAGTGACTGATTGTAAGTGATTCCTTTATTTTAGGAGAGTTCTCCCTTTGTTATGTTTGGCAACTGTAGTGTTAGTATATATAAGTTTTGTGAGTAGGGGTTTGTACACCAAATTGGGGGGGTACAGTAGACTTTCCTCTGTAAAAACTTTTACTTTTTGTTGGGATGATGTGAACTTTGTTTTCATCCAGCTGTAGTCATGTCTACATGTAATATGGTGAGTCAAATTCTGCTCAATGGAGAGGATAGAAGGACCCTGGAATGCATTGCTTGCAGAAGTAGTGTAATATAGCAATAACCCATGCCTGGGTTGGCATGGTTTGGTCACAAGGGCAAAGCCCGAGTGGCCAAACAAAGCCAACTGTGGGTAAATCCAGCATTACCCACACCCAGAAGTGGGTTATTGCTATTATACAATGACATTATTTAAGAAAAAAATAATTACTTTTCTTAAATAATGGTATTGTATAATGCCTCCTTGCTGCCCTTCTGCAGCTGTCTGGTATTCTGTGGCAGTTCTGATGTACTGCGCATGCGTATGCCTATGCAGTACATCAGAGCTGTGGGCAAAAGCAACAGAGAAAGCAAGATCTCCATTGATTTTTACTGTTTCGCTATGTTAAATGGGTTTAACATAGCGAGACATCTTTTAAAAAGCAACGGAGAATCTCCATTGCTTATTTTAAAGCTGTCTCGCTATGTTAAACACATTTCATTTTTATTTATTTATTTTATTTATTTTTATTTTATTTTACATTTGTTAACCGGGCTAGTCTGGCTGGATACATGTCCATTTTCAGCAGAGGCCCGAGGAGAAAAGCTCCACTATCAGAATAAGACAATACAGTTAACGAACACATTACTAAACTAACACTAACATAATGTAATGAGGCAAAATACAAATGAATATACAGTTTTCCTGGACTAGTCTGAGTAGATGACAAACAAAGTTCGGTTAAGGGGCTAAGGAGATAAGCTCCAGTATCTAAAATACAAAGTAAGGTTAAAAAATATCATTAGTCAAGTTAAAAAATATCATTAGTCAGTAGTCATGATGACAAATTAGGTATTAGCAAAAAGCAAGAAATCTGTTAATATAAAGTGTTAAAAGAGCAGGTTGGAAGTTTAACAGGTAATTATGTAGTTAAAGATAAGGAAAAGGCAGAAAATAAGGTAGACAGAAAGTGGGAAAAGTATATTATCTGTTTGGTACAAGTATTATGGACTTAGTAAAGGTCGGGAGTATCCAGTTGGAAAAGGAGAGGGGGGAAACAGGATAGTGATGAAATGCAAAGGTAGCAGGATTATAGGAGGTCAGCTAAAGGTAGCAAGAGACAGAAAAAATAGATGGTTAGAAGGGGAGGAAAACAGAAATTTGAGAGAAAAAAAGAGTGATGGTCCAATAAAGGGGGCTGATGAAGTCAGTCTAAGTTAGAACGGGAGTGGTAAGATTACACAGTAGCAGACTGGAGAGAGTAATAAAAATGCTGAGCTCAGTCGGTTAACATAGCGAGACAGTTTTGAAAAAAACAACGGAGAAAGCAAGATCTCAGTTGCTTTTTACAAACTGTTTTGCTATGTTAAATGGGTTTAACATAGCGAGACAGCTTAGATCTCTGTTGCTTATTTTAAAGCTGTCTCGCTATGTTAAACCCATTTAACATAGCGAGACAGGTTTAAAACAAAAAGCAATGGAGAAAGCAAGATCTCGTTTACGTTGCTTTTACACTTGCTATCTTGCTATGTTAAAGGAGTTTAACATAAGAGGCAGAGGCTTTAAAAGCAACGGAGATCTCCGTTTGTTTTTTTAAACCTGTCTCGCTATGTTAAACTCCTTTAACATAGCGAAACAGTGTTTTAAAAAGACTTATAATAATGGAAAAAGTTTGGGTGACCGGACCTTTTTCCATTAGTATAAGACGATTTACAACGTGCACGCTGACCAATCAGCGTGCACATTTTGGAATATTAATGGGGGGGGTCATGAGATAATCTAATTTATTATAAAGCTTCACACAGGAGTTTACCAGAACAAGAAAGAGATAGAAGAATGTTGGGGGAGGGAAAACTCCAGAAGGTAAACTCCAGCATTCTGATGGAGTGAGCATGTTTCTTTTCTTCTTCTATTGGCACTGTTGCATGTTCACATGTTAGGATTAATGAAAATGGTTCGACTGGCCATGCAAACAACTTGACAAGAGTTCATGATTAACAATAGATAATGGGGATTCTGGGCAGGTGTAAGGCATGTTGTTCCAAAAACACCATGCTTACAACATTCTCATGTCATACAACACATGACTCCAATAACTGGTTTGATATTTCCTCATTATGTGAAACATGAAAGCTGAATTTTGCATTTTGAAGAAGCAGAGAAAATGTGCAAGTTGGTCATCACTTCATTAAATCAAGAGTTATGTGATAAAGTGTAAAGAATTCCTCCTGGTGAGTCTAAGCAATTATAACTCTGTTAGTCACTAATCATACACTCATGTATATATTCTTTATTTTATTACTTGTATTTCACAATGCCAACAAAAGACAGTTCTAACATGACTTTCTCATTTTTCAGAGTAGAACATGACATTTACAGAAGAATAAAGTACTTTTGCTAGCCAGGAAGTAAGACTTGAACAATATATCAAGGTTTCTTTCTTTCTTTCTTTCTTTCTTTCTTAGTTTCTTTCTTTTTCTTTCTTTCTTTATTTCTCTGTATTTCTCTCTCTCTCTCTCTCTCTCCCTCTCTGCTGCCTTGCTCTCTACCTGGCTGCCTCTTCCTCACCCACCTTGAGGTATCACTTTTCTATAGACTGTTTATCACTCCAGAGCTCCCCACTTGCCATGTGTATTGCAAAAGATCTAAACCACAGTACGTCAATGCACACTCTATTCTACTCTAAAGTTGAATTACTGTGCATTATTGCACATTTTCCTTCAGTTACTGATTCAGCTTTAATGCAAAACATCTCAAGGTGTGTCTCACTTTCTGACTAAAGGCAATCTGTATCAATGGAAAGGCAGATGGGAAACAAAATGTCATGAAATATCGAATATCATTTATAGCAGAAAGTCCTTCATCTGAAGTAGAAATTTGGTAGAATGAAAGAAAGTTGTCTATTCCAAAAAACACAACATATAGTACAACAAAAGTAACAGCCATCTTAGCTGCCTGCTCTTCTGCCGTGGTTGCTTGGTTATGGTCATTTCTTCTCTTTCCTTTCATCTGCTTTCCATGTTTACGTAGAATGAGGAGTATATATATACTGGCCAGACTCATTAAAATCACAAATGCCACATCTCGTGAGAAGATAAAAAAACCTATAAGCTGAAACACAAATTTATTAGGATAAACTACATACAAGTACCCCACTCTGAACATGGGTCTTGGATCTGTACTATTTATGTTGACAACTGCATACATTATAGAGTTGATACTAGTTGCCATGCCAAGCAGGAATAAACTGAAAATGAGAAATATGAGGTGTTTCAGAATCCATGCTTTCAAAAAACTCCATGGTGGATGAGTAGAAATCAATGTCACACACTGGAAGCAGCTTAGCAAACAGGTTAAGCCAATAGACATCACTCTAGAAACTCTGTGAAAGTAGGCCACCAATTTGCATTCAATGTCTGTGTACAAATACTTAATTCCAAACTCATAAAGGGATTGTGGAAGTGCTAATGTTATTAAAAGTACAATGTGAGCCACAGCCAGGGTAACAAGTATTATTTCAGATGGCATAATCTTCTTTTCTTGGCGGGTAATACATAATAAAGACATCAGAATCAATGTATTGCCAGAAAGGCCGATGAATGTTGTTAGGCAGAAAACAGACCCTTTAAGGAGATGTTTTATTTCCATATCTATAAAAATTTTAATATTAAAAGATTAACTTATTTATGCATTGTTTCAAAGATCCTTTTAAATATTGTTCTTCTAAATATATAGAAATTTTAAAGTACAGATGGAACACATTATTACTTTTTAGGAAAATGTAACATTGGAATGCAAAAAGAGTTATTTTGATGAATAGTAAACATGAAATGCTATGTTAATCATAGTTCTTTACCTTATAAACTTTTTTGGATAAAGCATAGTTGTAAATTATTTTGAAAATGTATTGTCTCCTATTTCACTAATGGTTTGACTCAGTACTACAGATTGTAATTGCTAAATGGAGATGAATGTGTCTTTTTCGGCTTTTCCCGGTTAGGGGTCGCCACAGCGGAACTCCAGTCCGCTAATGATTGGCAGTAGAATTTTATGCACCGAGTTGCCAGCCCTGATGCACAACCTTCAAAGAAGGTACGCCCATTCACACATGTCTCCACGCAGAAGACGCTCTAGCTGAGAATCAAACCGGACAGCGTCTTACTGTGAGGCAACCGCAGCACCACCACCACCACCGCAGCTTAATTGCTAAATGCAGATAAAAGGCTAAAATTCTTTTGCTCTGTTCTATACTAAAGCTCTCTCAGCAGACAGCAAAAACATACAGTCAAGAAAGAAAGAAAGGTCCATCATTGATTACCTCTTACATATGAACCACTACTTATTTAACACTTTCTGATGAATGACAAAAACACAGAAGAAAAGTCAGAAATATTATAAAAACAAACAGTAGGAATAGAGAAAAAGAGAAAACAATGCAACTTTCTTTTAATGTTAAAAAATGAGGAGTTTGAGAAGGCTTACTATCAGATTCCTGAAAATCATTTGATTGCGTGAGGACTTAAGCGATAAAAATGCTGAAGATACAAACATTGCTGAGGCTAAATGATGAAAATGGTAATGTTGACGAATCCGTATTCGACATTGTCAACATTACCCAATATACCTTGCAGTCCAGCAATTTCCAACCAGTGTTTTGCAAGGGGACAAGCCACCCTGCATCCCACACCGATACTTATATATACAAACTCCGAGCTCACACTACAGTGAGGAAAAGGGTAAATTTCCCAATCCCCACTATAGTCCAATCTCCAAGAAGAACGTCGGCCTCGCAATAGCAAATGTACACTAGCATTCGTTGTTATGGACTCGACCATTTTTGGTTCAGAGTTATAAGAAATGGACAATGGCCTTTCGACCATCCCAGTTCGAGTAACTGCCAATCAAAAATGTGATAGTAAACCATTTGAATAAATGTTTTTTCTACATATGGTCAAGATAAAATTCCTTGAGTCAGTTGCCTGAAGAAAAAGATGCTGAGCAACATAATTCTGATCATTGATTTCCATAAGAAATCATTGCTGTTGCAATGGAATGATTCCCCTTCTTTTGAGAGAGTTTGAGAGATTTCTCCCTTTTTTGAGGTAATGTGACCTTGGAATTGGTATTTACAAGTTTGGGGGGGCCTTGCTTACATAATCGGTGGTGCAGGAGGAACTTCTCCCTACCAATAAAGCTTATCCTGGGGATTCAATAAACTCCATGTAGGCTTAGCGCCAAGTGCACATGGAGTTAATGTGACTGCACAGTGAGCATCAACACCAATTGCATGTGCATGCTGTGCACCGTTTAAACACAAATAAGCATGGTTTCATGGCCAGCAACAGTGGAGACAGCCAGCAAACTGTGTAAAGCAACATGGACAGCAACAGACATGTAAATCTGTTTACCTAGGGGTAACCTAGGTCTGTGTTTGTGCCAAATGCCACAATGATTACAGGAGTTATTAATAAAGCAATATATGTATTTCTAACACAGCACATGAAAATGCATACAGCGCAAAATATTTTGGAAACCCGTTTCAGACATATTGAAAAAAGTTTTATAAACGATCAGTAAGGGTACATAGACTGCATTATAAGTAAACAGGGGAAGCATGTGTATTGAATAGAGACACACAGATGAATTATGAACATGGGGGAAGAGGACAGGTGAAACATAATTTACAACAGATGAAGGCATGTCAGTTAAGACAGTTTTAGCATGAACACTAATCACGTATTTGCATGATACAGTATGGACAGCACAGTGAATGTATATGTGAAATGCACCGCCACACAAGACAATGCCACAATATAAACAAAAAAATTATCGACTTCAACAATTGGCTTAGCTTCTGATGTCAGTCTAGGGGGATCCAGTATCTCTCAGCCTGGGATGAGATGGTCAAAAGGCCATGCTGTTTTGCCAGAAATGGTCTGCACTTGTATCCTCTAGGCTGTTGGATACTGGCAAAGGCACTTACCTCCCCCATAGTGCCTTTTTAAGGCAATGTCAAAGTAACAAAAGTGCTGATGTAAAAAATCTACTGGAGGCAAACTCAGGGTTCTGCTGCTTAATGCTAGGAGTCTAAACATGAAGTTGCATGCCAGGAAATTGCAAATGGAAATTGCCAACCTGCTAGATGACAGATGTGGTGCAGACTTCACCCGCCTAGACTCACAGGCCATACCCCAAAGCATAGCTGACATCAGTCCTATACCAAATATCTCTAGAAATCAAGTCATATCTACACTACCCAAGGCTAAAAACACTGCCGCGATGGTACCAGATAACATCTGAGGTATTTTACTAAGCAATCTAAAACTGGACTTAGTGGACCAACTTAACAACTTCTTTAACCACAGCCTGAGAACTGGATTTGATCCAGTGGAGTGGAAAGCAGCAACAGTAATCCCCTTGCACCAAGGTGGGGGGCATCAAGTGACCCTGGGAACTATAGACCCATAAGTCTAACCAGTCTCATCTGCAAGGCCATGAAAAGAATCATCACTGACCTTATTAACAAGGATGCAGATGAAGACTGCAGACCCCACCCATTTTGGCTTCTTTAAGGGTAGATCATAGGTTCATAGGTTCATAGGCTGGTACTAGGCTATTGTCCATAGGGCCTATACATGTCTAGCCATAACAATTACCTGGGTATTTCCTCCCACACTATTTACTTCCTGCACCTCTGTCTAGCAGGGCGACTGACGTGATCCCTAGGCTGAATTTCCTTTCTCCCATCCAATCGTCAAGGTTCCTTTTGAAGAGGGCCAAAGAGGAGCTTTGCTTGACATGCATGGGCAGACTATTACAGAGTCTAGGGAGTCTCTGGGTTAGGAACCTATCCCTCCAGCATGTTTTGTTTATTGTGATGACAAGGTTTAGATCCCTGGAGTATGTGGCTCTGAGGGTTTGGGATTTTTTTTAAGTGTAGCATGTCCATCAGCTCTGGGTTTGACATGGCCTTGTATGTTAAGCAGAGATCACCTCGGAGTAGATGATATGTGACAGGGTATATCTGCTGTAGGCCTGTGATTCTTTTAGTGAGGTTTTTCTGTGGCCTTTCCAGTTGTTGCAGGTGTCTTGAGAGGTACATACTAAATGGGGCATTGTATTCTATAACGGGTCTAATGAGGGATGAGTACAGTGGGACAATGACCTCATTTTTTTCTGGTTGAAAAGCTCTTATTGATGAGGTGTGCCACACAGAAGGATTTTCTGACTGTTGTGGCGATGTGGTTATCGAAGGTGAGACCACTGTCCACCTGTGCCCCTAAGTCTCTTATCACACTTTCAGTGTTTAGTGTACTACCACCTATGTGGTAATTCACGGGTACATGTTTTTTCCCAAAGGGGATAACTATACATTTCTTGGCATTGAGCTTGAGCCCATGGCTCTGGCACCAAGCATCTGTTTCTGTAAGGCCCTTTGGTAGAGTATCCACATCATTTGTGGATTCAATAATGGCTCCCAGTTTGCAGTCATCTGTGAACTTTGTTAGCCAGAGTCCCTTAGTATTGGCCTGTACTTCAGAGAAGTAGATGCCAAACAAAAGTGGTCCCAGGACTGAACCCTGAGGTACTCCACTTGTCAGTTGTCTGGAGCTGGATTTGGAGTCAGCTACTTTTACATTGTGGGTTCTGTCAATAAGCCAGTTGGCAACCCATCAAGTGATATAGGGATTAATGCCCAGCTTAGTAAGTTTATCTATGATTCCAGAGTGGGGGATGGTGTTGAAGGCCTTGGTGAGGTCCAGATAGGTTGTGTGGACCACCTTACCCTCGTCCACGGCTCTGGAGACTGATTTGAAGAAGTCAATCAGGTTCAGGAGACAAGATCAGCCTTTCAAGAACCCAAACTGGGTGGGGTCCAGTGTTTGAAGGTTGCCAGTGTCATTATTTATAAGTTCCATGATAATATGTTCCACAACCTTGCAGATCAGGCTCATCAAACTGATGGGACAGTAGTTCCCGGGATACAAGGTGGATCCCACCTTGTGCAGTGGGATAACTGTAGCTGTGTGTCACTCAGTCATGCTTATTAATCCTAGTAGACTTCTTCAAGAAAGTCACCAAAGACCTGGATTAAGGTAAGACAGTGCATAGTACCTATCTTGACCTAGCCAAGGCTTTTGACATGATCTCCCTCTCAGATATCACTGGAAAAACTCTCCCAGCTGGGAGGAAAAGGAAAAGCACAAAATAAGCAATTTATTGATGACCCAAAAAAGTTTTATAGAGAATTGGGAAATAAGGTAAAAGGAACTGAAAGACTGACAAAAAAGAGGAAGTAGATACATTTTGGAGAATTATCTATGAAGATCCTGCGGAACATAACAAAGATGCTAAATGGATAGAAGAAGTAAAAGAAAGAATAAGAAGTTTAAAGGTACAGGATATGAAATGGGATGACGTAACAGACAGAGAGAATGAAACAAAGTTAAGAAAAGCCTCTAAATGGAAAACCCCAGGCCCAGATGCAGTACCTAACTTTTGGTTAAAAGTATTAACATTTTTGCACAAGGATTTAGCCATGAGTAAGAACTATTTATATGTGTACCCCAAACAGACACCAATTTGGCTAACAATGGCCAAAACAATTCTGTTACTTAAGAGTGAACCTGCCAGCTACCCTAAAAATTGTAGACCAATAACTTACCTTAAGATGACATATAGGGAATTGATGCTGACAGCATTTATAGCCATTTAGAAGAAAACTTAATTATGACAGTAGAACAAAGGGACAATAAAAGAAAGTCATGTGGAATAAAGGGTCATCTGTTGTTAAATAAAGTCATACTGGAGAACTGTAAAAAGGGGAAGAATTTAAGTATGGCATGGATTGACTATAAAAAAGCATTTGATAGTATCTGATATTCATGGATAAAAGAATGCTTAAAAATGTATAAGGTACACCCTACACTTATTGACTACATTACAGTGACCATGAAACAGTGGCAGACCACTTTGCAATTAAGCCATGATAAAGGCCAGATTATTATCCGAGTGATAAAAATTCAAAGGGGGATATTCCAGGGTGACTCTCTGTCACCATTGCTATTCTGTTATTTATTTAATTATTTATTTATTTTGTTGTCAACTGACAACAAAATAAATAAATAATTAAATAATGCATTCCTTGACTGAGAAGAAGGAATGCGTTACACATCCCGTACGGCTGTAGCTGCCCGTTCATAGATTACAGCTGCAACGGCTATGCTTTTCAGCCAATTTGCACTACGGCAAAGTGCTGATGCAGCTGTTTGGTTTCGGCAATGTAGCTCGCAGGGAAATGTCTTGCCAGCTACATGCCGGAATCCGATATAAAAGTACTTGAGCAAGAGGGAGTGTATAAATATCTGGGAAATGATGAAGGTTCAACACTAAAACATAAATGTGAATAAAACTTAGTAAGAAATGTTTTAGAACAAAAATGAAAACACACTTTCGGTACCCCGAACAAAACTCTGAAAAAACCAAAGAATAAGCGACTGTAAGAAAATTGAAGAAAGCTGCAAAGCCAGATGAATTTTAGCGCTTTCTTTCACTTTATTGTTAACGTGAACTTCCTCAGAAAAACCAGGATGCCTCCCAACATCCTGGTTTAATAGTCATGAACAGGAAATGATGTACATCCCGTATAACAATAATCGACATATTTTATATAAAAACAATTTTTATGTATGTATAAAAAAACTTTGAAATATATAATCTAATATAACATTTATACATCGTTATAAAAATGTTGTTATCATCTAGATAAAAATCAATCTGTTGTAACCAAGTAACAAAGCTTTTAAAATAATCAATAATTAACCGTCAGTAACTGAATCATTCACTCTCACTGACACTCAAATACGAACACCATTGAGTCGTCTTTACCTTATAAAATAAAGGAAGTATAAACCTGCAACAGATGACAAAACTGATCAAATTTATGTACAGTCATTTGATAATGAATCCTGTGACAGAGTTGTTAAAAAATAAAGGGAAATCAGCTAATATATGTAAAACAAAAGACTGTAATGATGTCTTTAACTAGAATGCAAGAGTTGAAACTAAAATAATTATGTCTATAACTAAAATGAGACTAGTGGAAGTGTATGGTTTGTGAACAAAAAATGTCCCTAAAGGTATAGATTCCCATGTACCCATTTATTGAATTTATACCAGTGAACATATCTATCTTGTTGACATACAAAAATCTATACATGTATTCACTACCATACATATGCGAATGTGTGTGTGTGAGTGGAAAAAATTATCCAGGTGTTACCTGAAACACAAACACACACAAATCAAAAAAAAACCCCCACCAGACCCATATGCACATAATCTATCTCTTATACCCCTACCCATACATGCTAATGTTAGGAAGGTGGAATGGAATAATGTACAAATTATCTGTATAGTAGGAAACATTTGATGTTTATCGAGTCATTGAGACCTGGAGATTCGTCTGCTCCTAGGCACAACTGCCACAAAGACTCTTTCTGCTCTAACCTATTATTCAGGTCTCCCTTTAGCAAACTTTTCTCTACATGATCTAAAACAAAGAACTCAAATTTCTTGAAATCCAAACATTCTAATGAATGTCTAGCCAGAGAATTGTTTTTATCTTTGTTCTTTATAGCTAAAGTGTGTTCGTAGATCCTACGTTTTAACATCCTTTTAGTTTTCCCTACATAATAGTTTTCACAAGTCAAACACGTAGCCAGATAAACTACATATTCGCTATTACAATTGTAATACTTGTTTGCCCAAAAAGTCTTATTTATGTGTTTGAGTGTCACAAAAGAAGTGTTACTAATTTATCGACACTGTCTACAATTCTGGCACGCAAATGTTCCCTTCTTTCTGCTGATCTCCCTGATGAGTTCTGTGTTAGTGCCGTGTTCAATTTCTAAAATACTTTTTATGTTAGTTACATTCTTGTATGTAAAACTTGGTTTTAAACCGATGCATGACATTAGCTCTCTGTTTCCTATTATAATGCACCAATTCCTTTCTATAATACTTCTTATACTCCACAACTCATTGGAGATCGGAAGAGGAAATGCAGTTTGAAAGTTGTCTGTCGTATTATTGATTTTTTTAGTGACCCCTATTAATACTTCATCACTGTTATCATTCCTGTTGATTGCCAAAATTGGTTCGGCTACCCCATGACGAAGCATTTTGACTTCGTTCTCTAACTTTTTTATCATATGTTTCTTATACCCTCTGTCCAAAAATAAATTTCTTAACTGTAAAATTTCTTCATTGTAAATGTTGTCGTCAGATGTCAAACGACTGAGCCTAATCATCTGTCCTTTGATGACATTCCTTTTCATGTGAATGGGGTGCAAACTGTCTTTGTGCAAATACTGATTAGTGAAGCAAGGCTTTCTATACACCTTACTCTCACACACACACATTCGCATATGTATGGTAGTGAATACATGTATAGATTTTTGTATGTCAACAAGATAGATATGTTCACTGGTATAAATTCAATAAATGGGTACATGGGAATCTATACCTTTAGGGACATTTTTTGTTCACAAACCATACACTTCCACCAGTCTCATTTTAGTTATAGACATAATTATTTTAGTTTCAACTCTTGCATTCTAGTTAAAGACATCATTACAGTCTTTTGTTTTACATATATTAGCTGATTTCCCTTTATTTTTTAACAACTCTGTCACAGGATTCATTATCAAATGACTGTACATAAATTTGATCAGTTTTGTCATCTGTTGCAGGTTTATACTTCCTTTATTTTATAAGGTAAAGACGACTCAATGGTGTTCGTATTTGAGTGTCAGTGAGAGTGAATGATTCAGTTACTGACGGTTAATTATTGATTATTTTAAAAGCTTTGTTACTTGGTTACAACAGATTGATTTTTATCTAGATGATAACAACATTTTTATAACGATGTATAAATGTTATATTAGATTATATATTTCAAAGTTTTTTTATACATACATAAAAAATTTTTTTATATAAAATATGTCGATTATTGTTATACGGGATGTACATCATTTCCTGTTCATGACTATTAAATCAGGATGTTGGGAGGCATCCTGGTTTTTCTGAAGAAGTTCACGTTAACAATAAAGTGAAAGAAAGCGCTAAAATTCATCTGGCTTTGCAGCTTTCTTCAATTTTCTTACAGTCGCTTATTCTTTGGTTTTTTCAAATGTTTTAGAACACTTAAATTAATACTGAAAACAGCATTGACATCTAGGAACAAAGTCCAAGCTATAAACCAATTTGCTCTTCCTGTCCTAACTTAGTTTTGGAGTGATTGATTGGTCCCAAAAGGTGGATAGGTTAGACAGGAAAACGAAGAATGTTTCATGCTCATCAAATGATTAATAAAAATTAGTGCATATCAAAATTATATATTCCCTGTTCTGAAGAAGGTATGGGCTTCCTCAAAATTCATTACCTGTATAGAACTGCAATCGTGGGACTGCATACATATCTGCTGATCTCTCAAGATCCAAATGTAGAAAAAGTTTTGAAACATGAGGAGAATACGTCTAAGATGACTTCCCTGCTTAATTTAGCAGAAGCATATTGGCATGAAGCAGGAATGGAAATCATACCAGAAGCAGATAAAAATCAGGCAGCAACCGAATGTGCAAAGAGAACACAAGAAAGAATATAAGGTGAAGGATCAGATGAGGAGGCAAGAAATGTGGAGCATGCATAAATAAACTTTTAAGTACAGCAAACTCTTGGAACAATCTCTTGTTGATCAGGATCAAACACAGGAATGGTTAAGGAGAGGTGAATTTAAACCAAAAGACGAAAGGTTAATATTGGTGGCCCAAGATACTGATCTACATACACATTGGTTTATGAAGTCTATTGAACATGTGGGAGAAGCAGACAAATGTAGGTTTTGTGAAACAGAGTTGAAAAGAGCTGCAGATCTTGTTGCTGGTTGTGATATACTAATGAAAGAAGGACTACATAATGAAAGGCATAATAATATGGCAATACTGTTGCATTGGGAGTTGTGCAAACATTATAATATTGAGGTAGCTTGAAAACACTGGAAACATGAGACACAAAGCATCACAGAAAATGATGAAGTTTATATCAGATGGTATCATCCTTTACCAACAGTTCAAAAAATAGATGTGAGAAAACCAGATATAGTAGTCCATGGAAAGAAGACAAAAGTAGCATTAATCACTAAAATTGCTATACCCAGTGACTACAGTGTCTTACATACAGAGAGACACAAAGTCATAAAATACCAAGATTTGCAGGCAGAAATGTGAGCAATATGGAAGGATATCCAGACAGTTCCAGTAGTAGTAGGAGCAATGGGCCTTTTAAAAAAGAATTTATAATCGTACTTATATATGTTACTGATACATGTAACACCATACAAATTGCAGAAGGAGTCATTACTGGGCACATTACAGGTGCTGCAAAAAGTCCTTCTAGCTAAAACAATACTAATTTTATGAAGTTTAACAATACTTTGACTTAGCAATGGGGTCCATTCCCATCATAGTATTAGAAACCCAAAAGACTTGGAAAAATTAAAAAAAAAACAAAAAAAACAAGGAGAATAGCTCTTACAGATTATAGGTTCATAGGTTCATAGGTTCATACTAGGCTATCTGCCCGAGGGCATTTATAAGCCTATATAGTTTGGTTTACGCCACCCCTTAGTTTGGAGAAACTATGCCCATTATTTAGCTGTGCCTCTGTCGAGCAGTGACACTGAGGTAACCCCTGGGGTGTATCTCACGATCCCCCATCCATGGTGGATTCCTTCCTCTTGAACAAGCAGCGAGGTGCTCTGCCTCACATAAACCGGGATTTTGTTCCACAGCATAGGAGAGTCTTTGGTGATGAATCTATCCCTCCAGCACCGTCTATTAATAACCCCGGTCGAGGTTTAAGTCACCCGCCCTTGTGCTCTGAGGGATCTAGATTTTTGAGATGAAACATATTCATCAAATCTGGGTTTGACATGGCCTTGTATGTCAGGCATAGGTCACCTCTGAGTAAGCTGCACGCAACTGAATATAACTGGAGTTCTTTCAGTCGTGCAGCATAAGACAGATTTTTGAGACCTTTATTTTTGAGACCTTTTGGTGAGGAACTTTTTTGGCCTCCAGCTGCTGCAAGTGTCGGGTCAGATGCATCGCATCCGAATGGGGCATTGTACTCGATCATTGGTCTGATGAGTGATGAGTATAGGAGACTATGACTTCCCTTGATCTTGATCTAGATGTGAATCCCTTCATGATAAGGTGGGCAATGTAGAAGGTCTTCCTAACTACTTTAGCAATATGGAGTGTCGATGAAAGGCTACTGTCAACCTGGGTTCCCTAAGTAATAACTTCTTCTGTGTTCAGGGATTGCCACCTATATGGTAGCTAGGGTAACCCCTTTTTTATTTTCGTATGTATACTATGCATTTTTGGCATTTAACTTGAGGCCATGGCTCTGGCACCAGTCATCCGTTTCTGTGAGACCCTTCTGAAGGATATCTGTGTCGGATGTGTTCTCAACTACGGCGCCCAGTTTGCAGTCATCTGCGCACGTTGTCAGCCATAACCCTCCTGTGTTTGCTTGTGCTTCAGAAAAGTAGATGCCAAACAAGAGTGGGCCCAGGACTGAGCCCTGTGGGACACCACTTGTGACAGGCTTAGAGTCTGACATGGCGCCCAGCACTCTGACCCTGTGGGTTCTGTCCTCCAGCCAGTTTGCAACCCATCTTGTAATGTATGGGTTTACATTTAAGTTGATGAGTTTTTCAATGATACGACCGGGGTGGGGTGTTGTGAAAGCCTTCACCAGGTCTAGGTAGGCTGTATGGACTGCCTTCCCTCGTCAATGGCCTTGGTGACTGTTTCAAAAAGTCAACCAAGTTTAAAAGGCATGATCTGCCTTTGAAAGCCAAAAACTGTTGTTGGGGATCCAAAGCAAATTTCCTATGTCTTTATTTATGAGATCCATTATGATCCTTTCCATGGCTTTGCAGATCAGGCTTGTCAAGCTAATGGGGCGGTAAATTTCAGGGTCGGTGGAGGCACCACCTTTGTGGAGTGGGACCACAGCAGTGGCGCGCGCCCTCCTGGGTATGTATCCGGAGGTGAGACTAAGATTAAACAGCTGTCCTAACTGTGGGTTTAATTCCTCATTGAGTTCATGGAGCACACAGCCGGGGACACCATCAGGTCCCATGGATGCTGTGTTCTTTGCCTTGGAGAGCAGTTCTCACCTGGGCGTTGGAGATGTTTGGGGGGCTACAATCATTTGGTATAGATATCTCTTCTTTAGGCGGGGAGGGTGGGGAGAAGTTTGCACTGAACCTGTCAGCCAGTATGTTGGCAATGTCAGTAGGATCAGTAATCTTCACATCATTTTGAACTAATTCTGAGCATATCTGGGAGTTTCCTCCTAGGTTTCTGACATAGCTAAAGAATGCTTTATGGTTGTCTTTAGAGTCCTTAGCTATTTTTTTCTCAAAATTAGCTTTGGATGATTTTATGAGATCTAAAATGGAAATATGTATAGAACATTGGAAGAATTTGGATTGTCACTTCAGCAAAGAGGGGGTGACAAGATGAGTAGCTAATTGGCTCACCGACAGAACAAATGCTAAGTTGGTGACAAAACCTCTAGCAGTAGAACCGTTTGAGAGAAGTTGTTTGAAGGCCTGAATGAAATGGATAGCTAGCCATGTACAACTGTCAAGATATTAAAAATCTGTATGTTACCACACTGATGAGTGTGCTAAGTGTAGAATTTGCTGTCGTGTTTCCAATGTGCACGTATACATTAAATAAACAGTTTTGCAAACTATATGCAAACAGCTGTCCACATTACTACAAGTATTGGAAAATCTGAATGTGTATTGTCAGGATAAAGATGTCCATGGTATATAATGATGCATTTTTTTTATTTATTTCTGTTAGTTGATATATTTGTAAATAAGTACTGAGAGACCAAGTTTCAAATGCATGGGTACAGGTAACAGATGGCTATAGTGTAAATATGTGTTCTTTCGTTAAAAACTATCTTCGCTTTTTTGTGTTTTTACACATACTTTCATGGGATGAACCCTAAATGGACAGTTAACATAAGTAACACATGCTGTTGTGCACTTTCCATAGTACACTGCTGAACAGCTGGTTTGTGTGATTGATGGCAAAGTGTTTGCACATGTGAGATACACATTTCTATTACTTTGCCTCTTTGTGTGTAGTTAAGCAATGAGCAAACTTGAACCTCAGTGATAAAATTATGAGAGTTTTCAGTACTGTGTGTTGCTGTGTGTGCTGCTGCTTAGCTGACTGTGTGGCAGCAGGTATAAATGCATTGACAGATTTCCTTTGGCGATCCGATGATACAGAGTTTGAATCCAGGTGTATGTAATAGCTTTAAATAAATATTTATAATGCAATGAAATAATTCTTTATTCTGCTTTCACTGTGTGTTACCTTAGCACAGTTTGTTTAAGTGGCATTGTGCAAAGGAAATTGCACCAAGGAAGAGCCATTCACTGTCGCCTGGCATTGGTGTGCAATGTCAAATTCCACACAAACACAGAGGCCAAAAAGTGAACGTATCCTTTGCTTTTTTTTTTTTTACTTGTGTGTGTTGTGATTCTATTTTTTGACCAGATCAAAGGTGTTAAAATGGGGGTAGATAGGAAAGTGGTGAAATGAGGGGTAAGCATGGGGGAAGAGCAAAGGGAAAGCAATATATGAATGTGCAGGAGGGATGTAGGAAAGAACCAAAGCTGTCTACCTCTTCAACAATCTAAAATGGAAATATGTATAGAACATTGGAAGAATTTGGATTGTCACTTCAGCAAAGAGGGGTGACAACAATACAATCATGTTGTATAGCCAATTGGACCGAATCAAGTCTGTCAAGAAGGCACATGTGTGAAGGGGAAAGCTGTGTATGAGATGATTTTTTTTTTTTTTTTTTGTGAGAAAGGTGCTCTTTTGTTTACTTCAGTGTGAGACAAATGTTGGGTAAGAGACATAAGTATTTCTGAATCAGGTAAATAGCATAGGTGAGGAACCAGATACAAACAAACAGGACAAACAAGGCAAGACACAGGAATGGTGAGGGACACAACAGGTTGGGGGACACCATGATTTGCGTTAAGGAGGGGACATCAGATGCTCATGCCTATCAAACTTAGGGACAGTGAGAATCTAGTCCTCACTTGAAGGACTGTCATCACTGTCCCTTTACTCCACTTACTGTTGGAGTGCTTGATGTGTTCTCCTATGGACCATAATTGAGTGCAGCTTCTCCAGTGTTGCTGTACATGACCCTACCACCAACACTGGCATCTCCTGGTGGGTGATAAAATCACCACCTCTGCCGCTACCCCAGGAGATCACCACAGCACCAGCTGTCTGGGCAATACTATCTTACGTGGCGGGCCCAAGTAGTGCAGGGGCAGCAGAGGCAGTACAGCCAGGCTGGGTCCCAGATGTGCCAGGAGTCTGTGCAAGAGTTGGTGTAGTGGAGGCAGGCTGAGCCATAGGGTTGGCCTACCTCCTTGTAGTGTAACCCATTGTGTGATTTGTCAGAGATGGATGACATGAAAATGCTTTGACAACAGACACAAAAAATAACAGAGATAAGGATTAGGGTGAGAGAAAAAAAAGAGATAAAATTAGTATCATTGTATGTGACAAACAATGCATTATCACGATAATAGTGTATTTTATCTCAACTTTTACATTAAATAAAATGACAAGAGGAAGGTGAAAGTGCTATGTATCCATATATCCTTCTTAACAGCTACAAACTATAAGTAAGGATTGCTCAAAGTAATCATGCATGCATTGCACATATGCTTGGTCCAATGTGTGCCACTTGTGTTGATATTAAATTATGTAAAATATTTTAAGACATTTTACTATATATGTTATTTCTGGTATTTGAACACACAACATCTTACTATGGTATTACACTTGACTCCTACAGTTGGCTTGTGCTACAGACTGCTTGCATGTACTGTTAGCATATGCATGCTTACTTTGCTACAACTGTATAGAAGAGAAATAATTTAACTAAAATAATAGTACTGTTGTGCCGCATACATAACCTTTGCTTCCCTCAGTCTCTCTAGAATGGGCATCTCTATTTGCCATAATCTCTGCATTGACTGTGGAATAAAGAAAAGGGAACAAAAGAAGAACATTACAGATACCAGTCTTGCTTATATGTAGCATTCTGTCTACTATAAATTCTCTCTATCAGTATACTTACACAACTGTGCAATTTCACCAGTCCTGAACTCATCCAGACAATGGCTGAGTGTGTCCCTCTTGCACAGTTTTAGGTCATTAAAGTGATGCCTACACTGTTTCTCTACTGTGTGGAGTGCCAGTCGCACTGGAGACAGACTTGGCTAGACTATCCCAAGCCTCAGCCTTGTACTGGTAGCTGGTATAGTCCCCCTCCAAGAGCCTTCAGCTGTGGCACTTTACAAAGAGCCCAAGATCCCCATCTCTGCACCCTAAATTGGGCACCTTCCCTTTTACCACCAGACATTTCTGAAAAGAGAAAACAGCAATAGTTGAAATGATTTCCCGCCAAACCCTGTTATCATGTTTATTGGTAGTAAAAATGATGCCAACCACTTTTGCACAATGTTAAGCAGAGACCAATCGTACCAAACAGAGAGGAAAGCAGTTTTTGAAATTGGAAGGCTAATCTGACACATCATTAATTTGAGGGTTGTTTGCTACTGGAACTGATAAGTGATTTAACTTAGCAGACATGTACTGGGGGCATAAATGTTTTGACCTGACACATTTTTTGTGTGGCTTTACACACTGACAAAATTAATTTGTATAATGTGGGATTCACACCTATGCATAACATTCAAAACATTTTCTTCCACAGCAGTGATTTTTCACCCCTGCAGCAGAAGAAGTGCTTCTCAGACTTATTCATTATTTACATACAAATATACATGAAAGAATGAGGGGTTAGCCTTGTATGTGTGTGACCTGACAAGGTCCTGGTTTATACATCCCTGTGTGTATAGCTATTACTGAAGTCTGAAGACCATCCAAGTACAGAGAACACGATTATGGTTACAGGAACATATTAATCAGTATACCCTCACTCACACAAATAATTTGTATGAGTTTAATAAAATTGAGTGTACAACCCTTAATTAAATTGGCAATGTTTAATCATTTTTTCATGTAAATTTTGATATAAGCTATTAAGTAAAATTTATCAGTGTGTAGCCACACAAAAATATTTGGGATTTGCTGTATTATAACCTAGGATCATCTGTTTTGAAGCCCTACACTTAACACATGCTGCCACAGGAATAGTGAAAAAACAGTGTCTAATGTACTTGATAGACTGTATCCATTTTGAATTTATCTATTGACTCCTTCCTCTCTGCTGGTGTTCTAAATGTGCAGGTGTTGAGGATGTGTGTTAACCACCACACAATGTTACTTAGCGGGTTTGCATAATGGAAAGCAAAAGATGCAACAATGTATCCATTTTGAAACTGAGAATGTCTGCATGCTGTCTGCAGGCATTGTGTCTGCTTTGTGTGTGAGCCATTAGTCCAGATTTGCATGGTGATAAGCAATGTGCAAACATGAGAAGCAAAGCTAAACTTTTTTTCATCTATGTGAGCATTGTTTATTAGGTCCTTAATAGACAATGTGGGACTTGAACCTTGGTGTATAGATAGTATATACTGTGTGGATCACAGTGTTTAGCAGATGTGTCTCACACGCACACACACACGCACACACACGCACACACACACACACACACACACACACACACACACACACACACACACACACACACGCACACACAGATGCACGCACACATGCATACATGTGAACTCACACACACACACACACACACACACACACACACACACACACACACACACACACACACACACACACACACACACACACACACACACACACACACACAAACACTTGATTTACAGGTGTAGTTTATGTATTGCTTATCAAAGAAGTGCATTATATGACAATTATGGTATTTATCTATTTTCCATGTTTTCACTAAGCCACACAACATGCAAATACTGGTATTAAAATATATTTCAAATAAACAACATTACAAAATAAATGTTAGCACATATGAACATTTTTACACAAGTCTGGATCTGTTATTGATGCATAAGGTAAGCAAAGGAAGCCTTTTATAAAAATGTGCCCTATTCCCCACTGTAGTGCGATCTTGGAATTGGTATATATAGTTAGGAGGGTATGGGGGCAATAGACCCAACACACCCACTGCAGGTAAGAGAATCTGAACTGTTGTGTATTCCTTCTGCCTCCCACTTACCATTCAGGCTTGCATTTCATTAGCAACAAACACTGAGGTACTGCCTACACTATGTTTATATTTGCTGCACAAAGCCAAAAATTTGGAATTTAACATTTCAAATGAAGTCATGCCTCATTTGCATATTCATTGTGCTCAGATACATGAGTCTACACAATAACAAGGTAATCATGTAGCAAGGGATCTTGAAGGTAAGATGACTTATGTATTAGTAGAACACAGAGGATTGACATTCCTTTAGATTTGTCTCTACAGAAGGCTCCTGGTGTTGCTAAAATATGCTTGCATTTTTCAGGTACATGCTAAACTTGTTCCCATGTTATGAAGAGAACTGTTATTTATATACATTAGGGGAGTAAACTGTTATCTGTATGCACTTCTTATACTTCACTCTTGGCATAGACATTTTTGCTGTGCATTGACTTTCACAGATACAGAGCCTTATGAACTGTCATTACAAGTATTATTGTTTAAACCAGTTACCTTACAGTCTTTTCTACCTTATTCCACGGCAATGTAAAGTACTATGTTGTCAATGAAACAGGTGTGTAGTGCTTCTATGATGGCCCATAGACACCACCAGGGGAGCACTGGGCACAGTGAGAGATGCCTAGAAATCATATACAATTTACTTTTGAGTTGTACATGTGAACACATTTTGTGAAAATTGTGTGGGGGGCATTCATAACAGGTGAATTGTTTGTTATTCCTTGGATTCTACAAACTGTCATTTTCCTGTTGTTTTAGGGGTGGGGAGCTAAGTACTATTTGTGTGTGTCCACATCACCAGTTGAGTTTCAAAAGTTGCAATTTTATAGTCATCCTGGTATTTCCATTTGTGTGCGGGGAAAATTATATGTAATCAGAAGCATGTTGGGTCATAGCATTCAGGAATTGATTTAGGACACTGGATGCTGATGCCTGTGATATCTTGAGCATACATCCTGTTGACCTCTGAAAGGTTCTTGTAGCTAAAACTCCATGTGCTACACATACCTTAGTTTCCACAGGTATTGGTGCCCCTCTGTTTGATCTTGCTGTCAGTTGTAGATGACAGAGATTGCAGAGTTTCTTTAGCGTGTCTCTATCCATCCTGTAGCATGCAACAATTCCCACATCATGCAGACCCTGGTAAGTTAATAAGGGTCTAAACAGTCTTTTTCTTCTTGGCCGGGGTCTGTTTGCACCAGTAGCATAGACTTGTGCCTGTTGCGCATACATATGTATGACAGCAACTGCAGCCCATAACAGTGTTTCAGTGTAGAGTACCCTCTATGGATGTATTCCAATTAGTTTTGGAATTAGCAGGGAAATCCTACACTGAGTCTACATGATTGCTTTGTAGTTTGTTGAATAGCCCATCCATCTTAAATTGGTTGATTAGCAAACAATTCAGCTCATTATGATGTAATTAGCTGCCACGATGTTTCCCATGTCTGCACTTCTCTACACAATGTGTAGAACTGCTTACTGAATACAAAATAGTGTCCTCCTGTGTGCTCATTGGGCCTCAGTGCAAAGACAATTATAGAACACCGTGTAAGCTTTATTGAATCTGCACCTATATATTTTTTTCACCTTTATGTGTTTCAAGAATTATTTTTGCCATTTTTGATACTCAGGATTAAAAAGTTTAGTGAATCATGTTAGAGCCTCAATAAATCTGAGTGTGTGTGTGTGTGTGTGTGTGTGTGTGTGTGTGTGTGTGTGTGTGTGTGCGCGTGTGTGTGCGCGTGTGTGTGTGTGTGTGTGTGTGTGTGTGTGTGTGTGTATGCTATTTGTGTGCCTTTGTGTGTATGCAATAATGCCTAATAGGGTGAGCATTACAGGGAAATTAAAGTCCACTCAGGAGTGATGTGAAGGTTGAACCTATAAGCAGAAGGCATCTCTAATCTTGGATGGCATATAACTTTTCAATACTACCCTAGAAGATATTATTGCACTTGTGAAATAGTCTCTGTACCTGAATCTGTTGATGTTATGCTGTTGCGCCCTGCATTCTGCGTTTGCTTGTGTGTGTGCATGTATGCATGTTTGTGTGTGCGTGTGTGTGTGTGTGTGTGTGTGTGTGTGTGTGTGTGTGTGTGTGTGCGTGCATGTGTGTGTGTGTGTTGTTTTTGCTTGTTGCAATAAAAAAGTTTAGTTCCTTTATGAATTTTGGTAATGTATTGTGAAGGCAATGAATATAGCATGCCTTTTAGCATTAATTAAGTATGCAGCAGCTGGATGTGATACATTTTAGACATTATGTAAAAGCACGGACTGACCACAAACAGAATAAAAAAGACAAACCACAGCTCAGAGCGTGTAATGCCACAATAAAGGCAAATAAAAATTAGCGCTTTCTTGCACTTTTATTTAAAACGTGAACTTCTTCAGAAAAAGACAAAGTGCCCTCCCAAACACTTGTCTTTTAAATACACCATACAGGATGTGATGTCATAATTCATCCATTTACAAATGAAAAAATTCATTTTAAATATCTTAAGTATGATCAAAATCTATTAATACTATATATATTTAAATTAGATGACAATGTTTATAAAACATAAAAATATATAATTTACACAATCATACACTTACTAACATACACTTGTAAGTCACAGGTGAAAATGTACAATATAAGTTTTGATTTAACTTAGGCAAAATACACTTAGATGTGTGTATGTGTGTACATATGCTTAAACGCACGTAAATGCATATACGTATGTATAAAAATATATACACACACATCTATATAAAACCAAGACAATATAGGCCTAGATATATAGCCTTATATACAAATGGATGCTATCACAATGTTTTAATTCAAATTATACCTAAACTGAATAGTAGTGCATGACACAATACACAGTGGACCTAAATGGAACAACTAAGGACTTTCTAATGATCCTACCTTAGTGACTATATAAAATGCCACTAGTAAGTGTCACCCAATCCAGTGTAGGAAACATTTCTTAGTATGTTACAAAATGTCAATACGGGTGTGTGTGTACAAACTACACACACTCTCTCTCCCTAACTTCACTTATATAACAAAAAACATTTAATATTAATCATTTCATTAAGACCTGGTAATTCGTCAGCACCCAATAATAATAATTGCCAAAGGGCTTCCTTCTGTTCTAATCTATTGTTAACATCACCCATGAATATACCTTTCTCTACAGAATCCAGGATGAAAAATTCAAACTTTTTAAATTCTCTACATACTAAGGCATGTCTTGCTAAAGCATTATTTTTATCCTTGTTTTTTATGGCCAAAACATGTTCATAGATCCTGCGTCTTAAAACTCGAATCATTTTGCCTACATAATAGCATACGCAAGACACACAGGAGGCTAAATGAACAACATAGTCACTATGGCAATTGAAGTACTTTCGAGCCCAAAAAGTTATTTTTATATGTTTTAAAGTGACAAAAGACGTATTACTTATAAACCTACATTGTCTGCAATTTGTGCAGGCAAAAGTGCCCTTTTTGGTAGTTAATTCTCTAGTCCTAGAATGTGATGACAAATCTCCTTTATCCAAAATCATGCATGTGTGTGTGTGTGCGTGTGTGTGTGTGTGTTTGTGTGTGTGTTGTTTTTGCTTGTTGCAATAAAAAAGTTTAGTTCCTTTATGAATGTTGGTAATGTATTGTGAAGGCAATGAATATAGCATGCCTTTCAGCATTAATTAAGTATGCAGCAGCTGGATGTGATACATTTTAGACATTACAAATAATAGTTAATAAACATACATGTTTTATTTTACACGAAAATAATAATGAGATAGAACATTTATTGCAGCCATATAACTATAAATAAACTTACTGATTTTCTGTAATTTGTTAACTGCAGAACATTGATGTATATGGATTGTTTTGAGACTGATCCAGAGACCATAATCTAATTAAGTAAATTATTCAGAGTCATAAATTTGGAAAGTGGAGGCTGAGGGGGTCAAACCCAAGTCCACACGAAGCAGCTCACTAACAGTTCATTACCTTAATCTTCTGAGTAAATTGTCAGAAAAATATCCCTTGCTTTCTTTCTTTGCCATCTGAGTATATCTGAAAAAATGAGGAAGAAGGATCATTCTAAGTATTTCCTTATAGTTTTATTGTCTGTTTACGTTTTTTCTTAATTTTAAGTTCAAAGTGGATGAGCAACTAGTAATTGCACTCCAGCTTAGCAGTAAACAAGAAAATGACAACAGTCAATGATTGCACATGAGGTGTTTTAGTAATACAGTGCTTTACATACATGTATACAGTTTTCAGGTAGCAAACTATCAAAGTTTGCTGCCTAATGCTATCCAGCAATGGGTCTCCTTTCAATCTTCCCAATGGCTTGAACTGCCTTATCTCCAATATTACATATCAATTAAAAATTTTGCATGAGGTCATTTATCACCCAGACAGGTGTCAAACTAAACAACATATGTACTGTTATATTCCAAGCAAATCTGCAGGATACCAAACCATTTGTTTAATAGAGCTGGGTCAGAGTATCAAGAGCTATAACGTTATATAGTATAGCTAGTCAAACTGCAGCATGAGCCCTCAGTTTTAGCATTATTGCTAATCAAACTGCAGCATGAGCCCTCAGTTTTAGCATTATTGCTAATCAAACTGCAGCATGAATCCTCACTGTATGCAGTATCATTATCCAAACAGCAACATAAGCCCTCACTGTAAGCAGTGTTGTTAGCCAAGCTGCAACGTGAGTCCTCACTAACCAAACAGTGACATGAGCCTTCACTATATGCAGTATTGTTAGCCAAACTGTAATGAACTCTCACTGTATACAGTGTCATTAGCCCAACTTCAACATAAGCCTTCATTATATGCTATATTGCTAGCCAAACTGCAACATGAGCCCTCACTGTATGCAATATTGTTAATAAAACTGCAATGAGGACTCAATGTATACAGTGTTCTTAACTAAACTGCAACATAAGCCCCCACTGTAGGTAATATTGTTAGCCAAACTGCAACATATACGCTCACTATATGCAGTATTGCTAGTCAAACTGCAATATGAGCCCTCACTGTATGTGGTGCTTTTAGCCAAATTGCAACCTAAGCTCTCACTGTCTGCACTATTATTAGCCAAACTGCAGCATGAATATTTATTGCATGCAGTTTCACTATTCAAACTGCAGCCTAAAAAGAATCAGTTTGGTGTCAACTGCCACAGCATAAAAACACATATAAGTAAAGAGTAATGTCCTCCCATCATTTTTCTAAGTAGATTTGGCTTAGCGCAAGCTCATTGCCTTTGCTTAATTTAGGTTTCTGGCAGGATTCAAGAAGCTCCATGTAGGGTTCATGTAGAGCCTACATGGATTGTTTCCATGCACACAACATTGTGCCTGTAGCGGTGTCAAATAATGCATATTAATGAAGTGCGGGATCCTTAAATGTGGCTTTACACTGTGCAATAATGTTATGGCAGCAAAACCTCTTTGGGAATAAGGATAACATTTCAGTGTATGTTTGCTGTCTGCAGCATATCAATTAAACCTCTAAACTTTTTACAGCAAGAAATATGAACAAAGCTATAAATAATGGGGTGACAACGGGCCAAAAATAGGGGCAATGTTTAAATACTGCCCTTGCAACCTTAAAACGTTGATAAAGATCAGGTTTTGCAGTAGCATGAATTTTCCTAAGGATATGAAATCTGAATCTCAAATGTCTGTTATTATTTTCTGAATTTAATCTCCAATGATTTTCCATTGATTTGCAAAAACCCACAAATTGTATGAGAAATGGACCAAAAATATGAAGCACAAATCTGGACATTCTACAAAAATCTGTACAATTGAGAGGTATGATCGGCAATTGCTTTCCCTTGTTCAACATTTGCAGGGTCCCAAACACATTTAAATAAGGAAAAATTGTACAAGGGACCATGCTATAGATATGCAATTTTGCATTTATTAATTTCATATATTTTATTGTTTTTCATTTCTCTCTTTTTTTTGCACATGTTTGCACAATGCTTAGTTCATTTGCACACTCTGCATTTTATTTTTTATGTTTTTCACATGTTTATGTGATGCTTAGCTCATTTGCACAACTGGATCACCCATGTATGAGACATGACCCAGACAGCCAAACAAAGAAACCAGAGGCATTCAATTAATACCACCGGGCATTGTGCAAATCCTGTAAGTGAGGCTGCGTTGTGCTAACATCATCAAATTAACAATGAATACTAATATAGGGGATGTCACGTAACTAATCCTGTGGCTATAGGTGGTAAGTCTATGTCTGGACTGCAAATGGTTCTGGGCTGTATACAGGGTGAGCAAACTTTTCTTTTACTGTGTTGACATTGCAGATTATACAAATGAAGTGCAACATAGACAAGTGTTTTCTCAACTTTCTTGTGGCAAGAACTGTAAGTTTCAGATTACTGCACTCATGGTCGCGGGTTCAAAACCTGCATATGCCATGCACTTTTAGTGTTGTTCCATGTCACGTCATAGTTACTCTCACTCATAATCCCTGACATAGTGTAGCTGATATTAATATTTCATGTATGAGGGCTGAGAGACTAATATTGTTTCATAGTTTCATAGTAGTGTACTAGGCTAGGAGAATGAGCCACAGATCACCATTAATCTGTCAAGCTCTTGCCAGTGGTGAGAATCAAACCCTGAACAACCACTGTACCATTGTTTCAGCTGTTTTTGCCGAATCATGTATATGGGTATTGTACATATATTATGAAAAGTATGACTCTGGATATCATGTGTACTATGTTGATTCAAGTATATTTCTGAAATCCCATTTGAATAGCAGAGCTACATAAGTGCCTGTATATCAAATATGCTTGGAATTACATTTTTGTTTCTTTTTTATCACCCACTGCTGTGCTCTGCTTACTATTGTGCACCCTGGCTTACTGGGTTTCTGTGATGGTAAGCAGTGTGCAACATTTCCACGTGTAGCAGAAAATTAACTGTGCACACTCTTAGTAATTCCGATATATGCAACTGGTGGGAAAACATATATTTAATGTGGAATTGGTTGAAAATGCTCATTAGACATCGAGCTTAATCTTTAAGAGACATGGCTGGTGTTGGAGAGGGTGTACGCTTTCATATGTAGCATTGGAGTGTTTAGGATTCCAAAGTCTTTACTGGGCTCAAAGTTAAGGAGCATGGCCCATGCCTATTGCAGCAAGACTTCTCAGGATCTCAGTATAAGTCTGAGGCCTGGACTAGTTTGGCTAGGGCTTTGACCTGTGTGATAGGTATCCCACGCATTGGTGAGCAGTGTCATCATCATTATGACAACCTCTGTAGGAGGAAGAGTGATACCCTTTATCAATGGATCAGGGAATGCAGAGCAAGGAACACTCTACAGATGTGTAAGTATAAAATGCATTGACCAACAGCAAAAGTTATAGCTGAATTTAGTGGAGACTGGTATTCATAATGGCATTCTGTTTTGTTTTCCTTTTCCACAGCTGCCGAAGAAAGGGCCTTAAATGTAAGGTCTCCTGAAGTGCACCTGTCAGGGATGAGGGAAGCACGTGGTATGTATGCATATAAAAAGTACTGCTATTGTATATTTAACTGTTAAAGATGGATTAATTGTTATTTCAGACAGTTGTATATAATTGAGCATGCATATCTCAACTGTAAAAGAAAGTATGCATGGCATACTCTGTAGCACAAAGCAACCATTTCACATTCTAAAATATCTGTGAGCAGGCATGTATAAAGTGTAAAAGGACTGTACGCATGCAGTAGTCTGTAGTCCAAAAGAAAAGTACAGTATTACAGTAGTCAGTGGTTGTGGGTTCAAAGACCACACTTCCCAAATACACAATAGTGTGTACAATAGTGTTATGTTTTCAGCATTATATACACAATACTGTTAGCTAATCATCTTTATAGTGGGTTACTTTCAGACCTCAATACGTCTGGCATGACTGGCCTGTTGTCAAGTGTAGGCATGCATATGTTCATGCTGGCTGCAATCTGATCAGTACTGCAGTATCCATCTACTAGTAACTGGGTAGTCTTTAAATTAATAAAGAAATTTCATATGAGTTGGTAGTGTTAAAACTAAAATGTAACTGAATAAAGTGAAATACTTGTAGAACGCTTTTGTATATGAAGTTAGTAATGTTTTTTCCTCTCATCTCACACCTTTCCTTCTTTTTTATTGTTTAATTTGTTTTCATTTTGTTGTTATTATGTACAATTTTGTATTTCTTTGTTTTAATTTATTATTTCAGATTTTGTTTGTATTTCTTGTTATATAATTTGCTTTTGTTATTTTTGTTATTAATATGTATCATTTTTTTTTGTTGTTCTTTGTTCACCTATTTATTTTTTTGTGTCTATTTTTCTTTACATTTTTATTTCATTTTATAATTATATGTTACATTTTTTATTGCTACAGCACAGCAGATAGGCAGGTCCCTTGTAATCCTCCAACTCTCACTCCACCAGTTACAGCAACCAGGCCCAGCAAGTCTCGGTTGCAGCCTGGCAGAACCCCTTCTCCTCCCCCGGCACTACCTGGGATTTTAGGTAGTTCTGCCCCAGTGGATAGGCCTGTGGTCTCCTCTGGGAGCAGTGGTGGAAGAGGGTGCATTTATCACTCAGAACACGTTACCAGGTATGATGTGTACACAGGTAAAGCACCTTCTCTCTGCCCTGATACAGAGTGCCTGTCGTAGATGTGCATGTTGGCATTGCAGTCGCTGGTGCATTGAGGGGACAGTGGTGACAGTCAACTGGTTGAGGACTTAACTCCCACTGCTACCTGTCCTGACATCCATGAGACCTTGATTTCCTCACCCTAACCTCAACCATGTTGTTCTCCCCCTTCTTGTGTCCTTCACTATCCCTGTATCTTGTCTTGTATGTTCTGTCAGCAGCAGCTTCCTCACATTGCCAACTTGCCTGCCCCAGACCTGCCAATGTCCCTTCTCCAACATTCTTCTCTCACCAAGAAAGGGGCACCTGTGCCCCCAAAAAATTGTCCCATAAATAGCTCTCCATTTCACACACATGTCTACTTGACACATTTGATTTGGTCCAGTTGGCTATATAACATGATAATGTTGTTATTACCTCTGTCTCTGGAGGTGACAGTCCAAATTCAACTAATATTGTATACATCTGAGCAGTTTTTACTGTTGAGGAGATGAATAGCGATGGTTCTTTCCTACACTTCATGCACTTCTTTCACTTTATTTGTCCCCTCGTTTGCTCCCCATTTCACCACTTTCCTGTTTTCACCATTCCTTTTTTTAATGAGTCATTGCATGATGGTGCGGGATGGTGTGGGATGCGTTCACCATTCCTTTTTTTTAAAGAGTCATTGCATGATGGTGCAGGATGGTCATTGCATGATGGTGCAGGATGATGTCACCATTCCTTTTTTTTAAAGAGTCATTGCATGATGGTGCAGGATGGTGCGGGATGCGTTCACCATTCCTTTTTTTTAAAGAGTCATTGCATGATGGTGCAGGATGGTGTTCCTTTTTTAAAGAGTCATTGCATGATGGTGCAGGATGGGTGCGGGATCGTTCACCATCTTTTTTAAAGAGTATTCCTTTTTTTTAAAGAGTCATTGCATGATGGTGCAGGATGGTGCGGGATGCGTTCACCATTCCTTTTTTTTAAAGAGTCATTGCATGATGGTGCAGGATGGTGCGGGATGCGTTCACCATTCCTTTTTTTTAAAGAGTCATTGCATGATGGTGCAGGATGGTGTGCGGATCGTTCACCATTCCTTTTTTTAAAGAGTCATTGCATGATGGTGCAGGATGGTGCGGGATGCGTTCACCATTCCTTTTTTTTAAAGAGTCACTGCATGATGGTGCAGGATGGTGGGGGATTCGTTCACCATTCCTTTTTTTTAAAGAGTCATTGCATGATGGTGCAGGATGCGCAGCCTCACTAAGCAATGGTAAAAGGCAGTAGTATCAGCAAATGATGTAAAATTAGCATACATATTTAAAAAAGTCATGCCCACACCCCATTTTGAACCCAGTACCATCAGGTGTATTTTATACAATCAATATTAACTGTCACATGTTATGGTCATATTTACCCTTTGTACTCCCCAGTGCTTATATCACCAATGTCATATTGTCAACATTAATGTTGTGGAACATGGTAGTGGTTTCAACATTAACTGTGTATGAAGCATCATTGCACAATAGACATTAATGTTTTACAAAGCCTTAGTGTGCAATCCCCATTTATTTTTACAAGACATGTGTGCACCATGCTACATCATGCAGCCTCACTCATCATCATCATCTTCTTTCGGCTGTTCCCGTTAGGGTCGCCACAGCGGATCATCTGTTTCCATTTCTTCCTGTCCTCTGCATCATGCTCTTTCACACCAACCACCTGCATGTCCTCTCTCACCACATCCATAAACCTTATCTTAGGCCTTCCTCTTTTCCTCTTACCTGGCAGCTCCATCCTTGGCATCCTTTTCCCAATATATCCAGCATCCCTCCTCAGCACACGTCCAAACCAATGCAATCTCACCTCTCTTGCTTTGTCTCCAAACTGCCCAACCTCAGCTGACCCTCTAATATACTGATTCCTAATCCTGTCCATCCTAGTCACACCCAGTGCAAATCTTAACATCTTTAACTCTGCCACATCCAGCTCTGACTCCTGCCTTTTTGTCAATGCTACCGTCTCAACTCATATAACGTAGCTGGTCTCACTACCCTCTTGTAGACCTTCCCTTTCAGTCTTACTGGTACCCATCTGTCACAAATCACTCCTGACACTCTTCTCCACCCATTCCACCCCGCCTGTACTCACTTCTTCACCTCTCTTCCACACTCACCATTACTCTGAACTGTTGACCCCAAGTACTTAAACTCATCCACCTTTACCAACTCTACTCCCTGCATCCTCACCATTCCTCTACCCTCCCTCTCATTTACACACATATATTCTGTTTTAGCCCTGCTGACCTTCATTCCTCTCCTCACTAAAGCATATCTCCACCTCTCCAGGGTCTCTTCAACCTGGTCCCTACTCTCACTACATATCACAATGTCATCTGCAAACATCATAGTCCATGGGCCTCCTGTCTAATCTCATCTGTCAACCTGTCCATCATCACTACAAATAAGAAAGGGCTCAGAGCTGATCCTTGATGTAATCCCACCTCTACCTTAAATGTATCTGTCACTCCCACCGCAGTCCTCACCATGTCACACTCCCCTTGTACATATCCTGTACCTCTCTTACATACTTCTCTGCCACTCCTGACTTCCTCATACAATACCACAACTCCTCTCTAGGCACCCTGTCATATGCTTTCTCTAAGTCCACAAAGACACAATGCAACTTCTTCTGACCTTCTATGTATTTCTCCAACAACACTCTCAGAGCAAATATTGCATCTGTAGTGCTCTTTCCTGGCATGAAACCATACTGCTGATCACTAATCATCACCTCCCTTCTTAACCTAGCTTCCACTACTCTCTCCCATAACTTCAAGCTGTGACTGATCAATTTTATCCCTCTGTAGTTACTGCAGCTCTGCACATCACCCTTATTCTTAAAGATAGGTACCAAAACATTTTTTCTCCACTCCTCAGGCATCCTCTGACTTTCCAAAATTTCATTAAACAATCTGGTTAAAAATTCCACTGCCATTTCTCCTAAGCACCTCCATGCTTCCACTGGTATGTCATCTGTGCCAACAGCCTTTCCATTCTTCATCCTCTTCATAGCTGTCCTTACTTCCTCCTTGCTAATCTGCTTCACTTCCTGATTCACTATCCCCACATCATCCAACCTTCTCTCTCTCTCATTCTATTCATTCATCAGCCCTTCAAAGTACTCTTTCCATCTACTCAACACACTCTCCTCACTTGTGAGTACGCTTCCCTCACTGTCCTTTACCACCCTTACCTGCTGCACATCTTCCCCAGCTCTGTCCCTCTGTCTAGCCAATCGGTACAGGTCCTTTTCTCTCTCTTTAGTGTCCAATCTCTCATACAACTCTCTATATGCCTTATCCTTAGCCTTCGCCACCTCTATCTTTGCCATGTGCCTCATCTCCTTATACTCATGTCTACTTTCTTCATCTCTTTGACAATCACACTTCTTCTTCGCCAGCCTCTTCCTCTGTATACTCTCCTGTACTTCCTCATTCCACCACCATGTCTCCTTGTCCTCCTTCCTCTGTCCAGATGTCACACCAAGCACCTTCCTAGCAGTCTCCCTTACTAGCTCTGCTGTAGTTCCCGAGCTATTCAGTAACTCTTCATTGCCTCCCAGTGCCTGTCTTAACTCTTCCCTGAATTCCACCTCACAATCACCCTTTTTTAACTTCCACCATTTCATCCTTGGCACTGCTTTTACACTCCTCCTCCGCTTCTTGATCACCAACATCATCCTACAGACCACCATTCTATGCTGCTTAACTACACTTTCCCCTGTCACCACTTTACAGTCTCCAATCTCCTTCAGACTGGCCCTCCTAAATAGGATATAATCTACCTGTGTGCATCTTCCTCCACTCTTGTACGTCACCCTATGCTCCTCCCTCTTCTTAAAATATGTATTCACCACAGCCATGTCCATCCTTTTCACAAAATCCACAATCTTCTGACCTTCTGCATTCCTCTCCTTAACACCATACCTATCCATCACTTCCTCATCCCCTCTGTTCACTTCATCATGCAGCCTCAATAAAAAAGACAAATAAAAATGCTGGTACATAACAGAAATGAAAATAGTAGGAAATAAGTTCGTAGGTTCAGAGGTGTTTACTAGGCTCATGACCATAAGGGCCTTTTTAAGTGTAGCCGACAAGTTCTGATACCCTTGATAAGTGTAAGCAGGGGTTTGGGAGATGAAACATTTACAAGTTAGGGCCTGGGAGATGAACCATTTACAAACTGCCTGTGTCCATTAGAGACATAGGTGCCAAACCAGGGATGAACTGAATGAATAGTATCAGCTACAGCTTTATTTGAAACCAGTTCTATGTGGCCAAAGAAAGGAAGTTATCACTGGCTGGAGTAAATTACTACCTGCAGCCAAAGATTCAGTTAAGTAGCAGGTGTATGAAGCAGCAGAGAAGTCTGCAATTTTCTACTCAGTGTGTAGAATGCACCTGCTACTCATCTGAGTCTGTAGCACCATCTGTTACTGCATTGATCCGACCTTGTTTTGGTTCAGATGGTACTGGGTTCAAATACAGGTATATGTAACAGTTTCACATACTTTTAAGTGTAAAGACATATTATAAATTGGGATACTCATGAATCTGTGTCATCATTTTTGTGGAACATGGTAGTGATTTCAAAAATAGGTTTATATAATAGTTGGAATTGCTTTTCCCATAGGTGCTCATCACTGAGAGATGCGCACCATCTCACACTATCATGCACAGAGCCTCCAAAGAAAAGAAATGGGGAAGACAGGACAGTGGAGAAATGGGGAGCAAGCAGGAGGTAAAGTGAAAAAAGGACAGGAATGTGCAGGAAGGGTGTAGTAAAAAACCACAGCCATCCGTTTCTGCAGCAACAAAACCTGATAATACATAGTGGCTATTAACTGAATTTGGATTGTCAACTCCAGAAAGAGAGAGGTGACCACAACACAATCATGCTGTATAACCAACTGGACCAAATCATGGGTGTCATAAAGATGCTGGTGTGAAATGAAGAGCTATGTATAGGATGATATATTTTATGGAACAGGTGCCCATTTCTCCTTTTTGGCAGAGAGAGAGGAATGTTAGGGTAAGGACCTAGGTATGTGTGGGTAAGGTGGGTAGGTGAGGAAACAATGGCAGACAGACAGAGCACACAAGATGAGACACAGAGATGGTAAAGGACTCAAGAGGGAAGTGAACACCATGGATGGGAAGAGGGGGGACATCAAGAGCCCATGGATGTCAAGTTTGGAGACCATGAGAATCAAGTTCATTACTGTCACCTCACTGTGCCAATGGCTACAGTGTCTGATGTCTGCTCTCTTTATATTATTCAGAACAATGATGGAGAGCAGTGTCTCCACCAGGCATAGGCATGCACCAACAGTGTGGCACACAATCCCAGCACCAACCCTGGCAGTTCATCGCAGGTGATAAAATCACCACCTCTGCCACTGATCCTGGAGGGAACCACTGGCCTATCCTGTAGGGCACAACTATCTGAGGGCCCAGGTAGTGCAGATGCAGCAGAGGGACTGCTACAAGGATGTGTTGCTGATGTGCTGGGATGTGGTGCAACAGCCGGTGGAGTGGGTACAGGTGGCTCCCATGAGACAGGCCTACCACGCTGTGCTGTGAAAAAAAAGGGAAAAAAAAGAACATGAGGGATGGGGAGAGAGAAAAGAGAGAGAACATTAGCAACATCATAAGTGACATAGAAAACAGTGATGCAACTATTTCACTCTATCATGTTACCTTTACTATAAACAGTACAAACAGTAAACAGACTTTTGTATAACATTTCTGAATATCCAGTTGATAACAGATGCACACTATAGTATAGATTTAAGACAGCAGTGCTTGATGTGGGCATATATTGACCATATGCAGGCTCCAATTCTATTAATTACATTTTCCAGCAGGCCATTTCTGCCACTGCTAGAGAGGTCTGATGTCACAGTGCAATAATGATGAAAACATAACAGTACTTGTTCATTTGGTAATTGTGGTGTATGAACCCACAACTGCTGACTATTCTCTACAACCATAATGTTCTGTGTTCCCACAAAGTACTGCATACATACTTTCCTTTTACAGTTGTGAGATTTATGCTCTATTTTATAGTACTGTATTCATAGGCCTCAAACTCTTACAGCAATAAATGTGGACAAAGTCATATGGAATATAGGGCCAAAGTCCATAGTTTCATAGTATAGTACTAGGCTATCTGCCCTGGGGCATTTGTAAGCCTAGCCATAGTGATTTGGCTTTTGCCACCCCATGAAATGGTACAAAGATGTACAGAATAAATCTAGAATACTGTGCCTCTGTCTAGTAGTGACACAATGAAGGTCCCCTTATATAATAGAATTAGTTTACTGTGCCCCTGTCTAGCAGTGACCCAGATGTGACCCCTGGGGTAAATGTTCGATCTCCCATACACTCATCAAGATTTCTCTTGAAGAGAGTTAGTGAGGGTCTCTGCCTAATACGAACTGGGATCCTATTCCAAAGCATGGGAAGCCTTTGGGTTATGAATCTATCCCTCCAGCATGTCCTATTCATACTTGTGCTGAAGTTTAAGTCTTTAGCTCTCGTGGTCCTGATGGATTTGGATTTTTTGAGGTGGAGCATGTCCATCAAATCCTGACTGGACATGGCCTTGTACGTCAGGCAGAGATCACCCCTGAGCAGGCGGTATGCCACTGAATAGAGCTGAAGTTTCTTTAGTCTGGCAGAATAAGACATATGTTGGAGACCGTTGATCCTTTTGGTGAGGTACTTCTGTGGTCTCTCCAGCTGTTGCAAGTGCCAGGTGAGGTACATACCAAATGGGGCATTGTACTCAATCATGGGTCTGATGAGGGAGGAATATAAGGGTACAATGACATCCTTGGATATGGATGTGAATCCCTTCATGATGAGGTGTGCAAGGTAGAATGTTTTTCTAACCACTTTGGCAACGTGGGTGTCAAATGAGAGGTCGCTGTCTACTTGGGTCCCTAGGTCTCTGATTACTTTTTCCGTACTCAGTGGGTTGCTGTCTATGTAATAATTTGTGGGTACTTTGTTTTTTCCAAAAGGGATGACTATACATTTTTTGGCATTTAGTTTAAGGCCGTGACTACGGCACCAGTTGTCCGTTTCAGTGAGGCCTTTTTGTAGGATGTGTGTGTCAGCTGGTATATCGAATATGGCACCTAGTTTGCAGTCATCTGTGAACTTTGTCAGCCACAGCCCTCCCATGTTTGCTTTAACATCTGAGAAATAAATGCCGAACAAGAGGGGTCCCAGGACAGATCCCTGTGGGACACCACTTGTGACTGGCTTTGAGTCTGACATTGCTCCAGCGATTTTAACTTTATGGGTTCTGTCCTTTAGCCAGTTTGCAACCCATCTAGTGACATAGGGGTTTACTTTTAAGCTGTTTAGCTTATCTATGATGCCTGAGTGGGGTATTGTGTCGAAGGCCTTAGCCAAGTCCAGGTATGCTGTATGGACTGCTTTGCCCTCATCAATGGCTCTAGTGACTGTTTTGAAAAAGTCAACCAGGTTTAAAAGGCAGGATCTGCCCTTCACAAAGCCAAACTGGGTGGGGTCAAGTGTCTGTAGGTCCCCTATGTCTCTGTTTATGAGTTCCATAATGATTCTTTCCATAGCTTTGCAGATCAGGCTAGTTAAGCTTATGGGGCGGTAGTTTCCAGGGTCTGTAGAGGCACCCTCCTTGTGGAGTGGGACCACTGTTGCTGTACGCCAGTGTACAGGTACATAACCAGTAAGGCTAAGATTAAATAGCATTTTTATGTGTGGGTTTAGCTCCTCTTGGAGTTCTCGTAACACGCACCCCGGGATACCATCAGGTCCCATTGATGCTGTGTTTTTTGCTTTGTTTAGGGTGGTTCTCACTTGGACATCTGAGATGACAGGGAGATTACATTCAGCTGGGATAAGTATTTCTTCTTTTGGGGGTGAAGGAGGCGAGAAGTTTGCACTGAACCTGTCAGCCAGAATGTTAGCAATATCTGTGGGTTCAGTGTATTTTTTGTTGTTGTGAACCAACTGAGAGCATATCTGAGGGTTTCCTTCAGGTTTCTAACATAGCTGAAGAAGGCTTTGTGGTTATCTTTAGTGTCCTTAGCTATTTTTCTCTCAAAGTTTGCCTTGGATGTTTTTATGAGAGAACGTAGTTTTCTGCTAATGTTGATCAGAGACGTCTTCCCTTCATGGGATTTTGCTCTGACGTGCAGTAGCTTCCTTCTTTTGTTATACAATTTGTTTATGGCTGAGGTCCACCAGACAGGATGCTTACATTTGGTGGAGAGGGACTTGGATTTGTTTGGGACTGCATGATCCATGCATTCCTGGATATGTCCATAGAAAGCATTTGTGAAGGATTCGGCATTGTGGGATGTGGTATCTACTGGCACAGTGGGCTTAAAGGATACCATCTCCTTCTTAAGAAGAGTGAAGTCTGCTTTTGAGAAGTTTTTCACTGTGGTCTTTTGTGCTTGGGGTGGAGGTGGGATATGTATATCCAGGGTGATTAGTTTGTGGTCAGATCTCACTAGTGAGGGGTATACTTCCAGTGTGGAGCATTTTGTCCCCATGTTTGTGATGATCAGGTCTAGTATATTTTCTCCCCTAGTGGAAGAGGTGACTAGTTGTTCCAGTGCATTTGAATTTATGAATTCCAGGAACCTTTGAGCTAGGGTATTAGGGCTAGAATAATGTACCCAATCTATGTTTGGGTAGTTGAAGTCTCCCAGTATGATGGTATTTTGTGATACATTCATATCCTCCAATGTCTTCAGGAAGGCTGAGTGGGGTTCTTGAGATTGGGAGGGTGGTCTGTAACATGCTACCAGTTGTATAGCAGTTTTGCCTATGGTTAGTTGCACCTGTATGGTCTCTGTTGCTTCATGTGTTGCTACTAACCTGGAGGTGTGGGTGTCCTTTATGAATATGGACACTCCCCCTCCCTTTGTGGTTCGGCCCGGGTTTTGTGGCCGAAAAGCATGATACGAGGTGTAGCCTGGTAGCACTGGGGTGCTCTCAGGAGCCTTGAACCAGGTTTCAGTTACTGCACAGACGTCGATGTTCTCCATGCTGAGGAGTGCATCAAGTGCCTGCATCTTGAGATTTAGACTTCTAGCATTGAGCAGCATTACCCTTAGTTTTTTTCCATTTTCGTTTTCTAAGGAGGTGGGTTTGTCTTTTGAGCCTTGCCTAAAAAGGCATTATGGGGTGGCAAGAGCCTTAGCCAATATCCGAAGCCCAGTGGTGACAGGTGTAAGCCATCCCTTGCGCAGCGTGGCTTATCCAACATATCATCCCAGGCAGACAGATATTGGATCCCCTTAGAATGACACCAGTACTCGAGCCAATTGTTAAAGCTGATCATCTTGTCTTTGTATTGTGGTATCATTCTTGGTGAGGGCAAGATGCTGCTCAGGGTCAGGGTCATACCAGCCTGGGCTACATAATCGGAGAGCTCCTCTATGTCTCTTTTCATGTAGTCCAGGGAGGTATGTCTCAGGTCATTCACACCAGCATGGACAATGACGGAGTCATATTTGTACTTGCTTTGGAGTGACCTGAGTGCGTGTGTTATATGGCGGATCCTAGCCCCCGATAGACAGCTCACAGTCACCTTCTCCTTGTTCAGCCTGGTCAGTGG
Organism: Protopterus annectens; assembly: GCF_019279795.1. Lineage (NCBI taxonomy): Eukaryota > Metazoa > Chordata > Ceratodontiformes > Protopteridae > Protopterus > Protopterus annectens. The sequence goes on from NC_056742.1 coordinate 474,619,355, forward strand.
GACATCAGTGTGTCTGACTATGGAGTCACCTATTACTAGTGTATCAGGCAAGGTATTTGGCCTTAAGGGCTGCGATTGGTCGACACTCTGATTTATTGAAGTATGTGTTGCATGTGTTTTGTTTTGAGGTGGTGGATTTTTGGATGTCTGCTTTGGGAGCCTCTGTTGTTTTGGTAAGTTTTTTATTAGAGCCTCCGAGGTGGAACAGCCGGTGGAGAAAAATAAGGATGACTCTTATGTACTTGCTCTTATAAACTTATTAAGCTGATACAGTAGCAGGTTTTGCACTTGCATGACTTTTCTGAAGGGTCTGGGGTCTGAATCTCACATGTCTGACATTAGTGACATCACTCCTCAAGCTTATGACATTACGTGATGGAAAACCACAATTATATCTGTAACTATACAAAGACTGGACAATATTGGAAACCTGTACAGCTGACAGGTATTACTGCATTACATACCAACTAAGCTCACACCTCAGAACCTCTTCCAGCCACACATGTGGGCCAAGCAATAACTACTGGGGGTACAAAGGCACACAAATAATAACACATTTTACATATTCTTCTACACACCTAGAAAAGTAGTACAATAATCAGCTTTGCAGTAGCACAGGTGTTCTGAAATGTATGACATATGAGACACAAATGTAATTTTCTTACTGCAGTCCTCAATGCGTTGGCTAACATTTGCCAGACAAACACAATTTATGAGAAGCAAATCAAAATTATGAGGCAAAAATTTGAACATTGCACAAAACCCATGCAGATGAGAGGTATTACAAAGCAGTATTTAACTTCTGATGCTACAATAACAGTACTGTTGTGATGCATACATACAACATGCTTCTCGCATCCTCCAATTTACTTTTATGGGCTCTCACATTCACATCATGATCTGCAGCAGCTGTGGAAAAAACAGAACAGAACAGAATACCTTATGAGTAGCACGCTTGACTATATTCAGTTTTTAACTCTTACAAGTAGTCACTGTAATTGATACTTGCACATCTGCGGGGTGCCACCAGTCTGATATTCTTTGATCCAATGGTTGTGGGTATCCCGCCTCCATTTCCTGAGGTTTTGGTAGTGGTTCCTATGCCATTCACCAGGCAGAGGATACCAGTAGCACTGGCCATAGCCTGGGCCAGATGATTCCATGCCTCTATTTTTGCTGTTTCTACCTGTGCGACCTTCTTTTTGTGCTGTAAATGAAGTTTTAACTGCTATTTTATCTGTATTTAGCGTTTTTTATTACCTGCTCTTAAGTTAAAGTTTGTTTGTTTAATTTAAGTGTTGAGGCTGCCCACTCAAGTGTGCTAGCCTGTGCATTTAATATACTGCTGCTTCCCTGCATTTTTCTGTAGTTTTCTTACAAAAAAAAAAAAACAAGAAAATATCCTTGTTTTCCCGCCTTTCCTTGACTAGAATAGACCATTATACAGGCTTTGCTGTATTCTGGACTTTGGGAAAGTTCCTGTGTTGCCCATTGCCTTACTTGGATAGAAGGAAGTTTCTTTGCTCACCAGTGGGAGTGGGGAGCATTGAGCAGCCTATCTGTCCCTGAAAGAGTGACCTCAGCACAAGATCTAGTAGTAATTGGTCGTTTTGGACCATTTCTAGCTCTTTTGAAGATCTCTGTATAAAAATCCGCCTCTGAGCATTTTTTTTCGACTATACTACTCAGCAGCAGCTCCTCGTGGTCCTTCAGAGTGGTGCTAGCAGCAGAAAACTGAAACAAGTGACTACTTTCCAGATTTAAGTATATTTTTGCTGTTTCTACCTGTGCGACCTTCTTTTCTTGCTGTAAACGAAGTTTTAACTGCTATTTTATCTGTATTTAGCGTTTTTATTACCTGCACTTAAGTTAAAGTTTGTCTGTTTAATTTAACTGTTGAGGCTGCCCACTCAAGTGCGCTAGCATGTGCATTTAATATACTGCTGTTTCCCTGCATTTTTCTGTAGTTTTCTTGCAAAAAAAAAATATATCCTTGTTTTCCCACCTTTCCTTGACTAGAATAGTCCATTATACAGGCTTTGCTGTATTCTGGACTTTGGGATAGTTCCTGTGTTGCCCATTGTCTTACTTGGATAGAAGGAAGCTTCTTTGCTCACCAGTGGGAGTGGGGGGCCTTGAGCAGCCTATCTGTCTATGAAGGAGTAACCTCAGCATAAGATCTAGTAGTAATTGGTCATTTTGGACCATTTCTAGCTCTTTTGAAGTTCCCTGTATAAAAGTCCGCCTCTGAGCGTTTTTTTTTTCGACTTTACTACTCAGCAACAGCTCCTCGTGGTCCTGCAGAGTGGTGCTAGCAGCAGAGAAATGAAAAAAGTGACTACTTTCCAGATTTAAGTATATTTTTGCTGTTTCTACCTTGCGAACTTCTTTTCTTGCTGTAAAAAAAGTTTTAAATGTTATTTTATCTGTATTTAGCGTTTTTTATTACTTGCACTTAAGTTAAAGTTTGTTTGTTTAATTTAACTGTTGAGGCTGCCCACTCAAGTGTGCTAGCCTGTGCATTTAATATACTGCTGTTTCCCTGCATTTTCTGTAGTTTTCTTACAAAAAAAAATCCTTGTTTTCCCGCCTTTCCTTGACTAGAATAGTCCATTATACAGGTTTTACTGTATTCTGGACTTTGTGATAGTTCTTGTGTTGCCCATTGCCTTACTTGGATAGAAGGAAGTGTCTTTGCTCACCAGTGGGAGTGGGGAGCCTTGAGCAGCCTATCAGTCCCTGAAGGAGTGACCTCAGCACAAGATCTAGTAGTAATTGGTCATTTTGGACCATTTCTAGCTCTCTTGAAGTTCCCTGTATAAAAATCCGCATCTGAGCATTTTTTTGACTATACTACTCAGCAACAGCTCCTCGTGGTCCCGCATAGTGGTGCTAGCAGCAGAGAACTGAAAAAAGTGACTACTTTCCAGATTTAAGTATATTTTTGCTGTTTCTACCTGTGCAACCTTCTTTTCATGCTGTAAACAAAGTTTTAACTATTTTATCTGTATTTAGCGTTTTTATTACCTGCACTTAAGTTAAAGTTTGTTTGTTTAATTTAACTGTTGAGGCTGCCCACTCAAGTGTGCTAGCCTGTGCATTTAATGAACTGCTGTTTCCCTGCATTTTTCTGTAGTTTTCTTACAAAAAAAATAAATAAATAAATAAATCCTTGTTTTCCCACCTTTCCTTGACTAGAATAGTCCATTATACAGGCTTTGCTGTATTCTGGACTTTGGGATAGTTCCTGTGCTTCCCATTGCCTTACGTGGATAGAAGGAAGTTTCTTTGCTCACCAGTGGGATTGGGGAGCCTTGAGCAGCCTATCTGTCCCTGAAGGAGTGACCTCAGCACAAGATCTAGTAGTAATTGGTCATTCTGGAACATTTCTAGCTCTCTTGACATTCCCTGTATAAAAATCCACCTCTGAGCATTTTTTTCGACTATACTACTCAGCAACAGCTCCTCGTGGTCCTGCAGAGTGGTGCTAGCAGCAGAGAAATGAAAAAAGTGACTACTTTCCAGATTTAAGTATATTTTTGCTGTTTCTACCTGTGCAACCTTCTTTTCTTGCTGTAAACGAAGTTTTAACTGCTATTTTATCTGTATTTAGCGTTTTTATTACCTGCACTTAAGTTAAAGTTTGTTTGTTTAATTTAACTGTTGAGGCTGCCCACTCAAGTGAGCTAGCCTGTGCATTTAATATACTGCTGTTTCCCTGCATTTTCCGTAGTTTTCTTACAAAAAGAAAAAATATCCTTGTTTTCCCGCCTTTCCTTGACTAGAATAGTCCATTATACAGGCTTTGCTGTATTCTAGACTTTGGGATAGTTCCTGTGTTGCCCATTGCCTTACTTGGATAGAAGGAAGTTTCTTTGCTTACCAGTGGGAGTGGGGAGCCTTGAGCAGCCTATCTGTCCCTGAAGGAGTGACCTCAGCACAAAATCTAGTAGTAATTGGTCATTTTGGACCATTTCTAGCTAACTTGAAGTTCCCTGTATAAAAATCCCCCTCTGATTATTTTTTTTCGACTATACTACTCAGCAACAGCTCCTCGTGGTCCTGCAGAGTGGTGCTAGCAGCAGAGAACTGAAAAAAAGTGACTATGTTATAGATTTAAGTATATTTTTGCAGTTTTTACCTGTGCAGCCTTCTTTTCTTGCTGTAAATGAAGTTTTAACTGCTATTTTATCTGTATTTAGCGTTTTTTATTAACTGCACTTAAGTTAAAGTTTGTTTGTTTAATTTAACTGTTGAGGCTGCCCACTCATGTGCGCTAGCCTGTGCATTTAATATACTGCTGTTTCCCTGCATTTTTCTGTAGTTTTCTTACAAAAAAAATATCCTTGTTTTCCCGCCTTTCCTTGACTAGAATAGTCCATTATACAGGCTTTGCTGTATTCTGGACTTTGGGATAGTTTCTGTGTTGCCCATTGCCTTACTTGGATAGAAGGAAGTTTCTTTGCTCACCAGTGGGAGTGGGGAGCCTTGAGCAGCCTATCTGTCCATGAAGGAGTGACCTCAGCACAAGATCTAGTGGTAATTGGTTGTTTTGGACCATTTCTAGCTCTTTTGAAGTTCCCTGTATAAAAACCCACCTCTGAGAGTTTTTTTTTTCGACTTTACTACTCAGCAACAGCTCCTCGTGGTCCTGCAGAGTGGTGCTAGCAGCAGAGAACTGAAAAAAGTGACTACTTTCCAGATTTAAGCATATTTTTGCTGTTTCTACCTGTGTGACCTTCTTTTCTTGCTGTAAATGCAGTTTTAACTGCTATTGTATCTGTATTTAGTGTTTTTATTACCTGCACTTAAGTTAAAGTTTGTTTGTTTAATTTAACTGTTGAGGCTGCCCACTCAAGTGTGCTAGCCTGTGCATTTAATATACTGCTGTTTCCCTGCATTTTCTGTAGTTTTCTTACAAAAAAAATATATATATATATCCTTATTTTCCCACCTTTCCTAGACGAGAATAGTCCATTATACAGGCTTTGCTGTATTCTGGACTTTGGGATAGTTCCTGTGTTGCCCATTGCCTTACTTTGATAGAAGGAAGTTTCTTTGCTCACCAGTGGGAGTGGGGAGCCTTGAGCAGCCTATCTGTCCCTGAAGGAGTGACCTCAGCACAAGATCTAGTAGTAATTGGTCGTTTTGGACCATTTCTAGCTCTCTTGAAGTTCCCTGTATAAAAGTCCGCCTCTGAGCATTTTTTTTCCGACTATACTACTCAGCAACAGCTCCTCGTGGTCCTGCAGAGTGGTGCTAGCAGCAGAAAACTGAAAAAAGTGACTACTTTCCAGATTTAAGTATATTTTTGCTGTTTCTACCTGTGCGACCTTCTTTTCTTGCTGTAAACAAAGTTTTAACTGCTATTTTATTTGTATTTAGTGTTTTTTATTACCTGCACTTAAGTTAAAGTTTGTTTGTTTAATTTAACTGTTGAGGCTGTCCACTCAAGTGCGCTAGCCTGTGCATTTAATATACTGCTGTTTCCCTGCATTTTCTGTAGTTTTCTTACAAAAAAAAAACAAAAAAAACAAAAAAAAATCCTTGTTTTCCCACCTTTCCTGGACTAGAATAGTCCATTATACAGGCTTTGCTGTATTCTGGACTTTGGGATAGTTCCTGTGTTGCCCATTGCCTTACGTGGATAGTAGGAAGTTTCTTTGCTCACCAGTGGGAGTGGGGAGCCTTGAGCAGCCTATCTGTTCCTGAAGGAGTGACCTCAGCACAAGATCTAGTAGTAATTGGTCATTTTGGACCATTTCTAGCTCTCTTGAAGTTCCCTGTATAAAAATCTACCTCTGAACATTTTTTTTTCGACTATACTACTCAGCAACAGCTCCTCGTGGTCCTGCAGAGTGGTGCTAGCAGCAGAGAACTGAGAAAAAGTGACTACTTTCCAGATTTAAGTATATTTTTGCTGTTTCTACCTGTGCAACCTTCTTTTCTTGCTGTAAACGAAGTTTTAACTGCTATTTTATCTGTGTTTAGCGGTTTTTATTACCTGCACTTAAGTTAAAGTTTGTTTGTTTAATTTAACTGTTGAGGATGCCCACTCAAGTGTGCTAGCCTGTGCATTTAATATACTGCTGTTTCCCTGCATTTTCTGTAGTTTTCTTACAAAAAAAAAAAAATAAAATATCCTTGTTTTCCCACCTTTCCTTGACTAGAATAGTCCATTATACAGGCTTTGCTGTATTCTGGACTTTGGGATAGTTCCTGTGTTGCCCATTGCCTTACGTGGATAGAAGGAAGTTTCTTTGCTCACCAGTGGCAGTGGGGGGCCTTGAGCAGCCTATCTGTCCCTGAAGAAGTGACCTCAGCAAAAGATCTAGTAGTAATTGGTCGTTTTGGACCATTTCTAGCTCTCTTGAAGTTCCCTGTATAAAAGTCCACCTCTGAGCATTATTTTTCTGACTATACTACTCAGCAACAGCTCCTAGTGGTCCTGCAGAGTGTTGCTAGCAGCAGAGAACTGAAAAAAGTGACTACTTTCCAGATTTAAGTATATTTTTGCTGTTTCTACCTGTGCGACCTTCTTTTCTTGCTGTAAATGAAGTTTTAAATACTATTTTATTTGTATTTAGCGTTTTTTATTACCTGCACTTAAGTTAAAGTTTGCTTGTTTAATTTAACTGTTGAGGCTGCCCACTAAAGTGCGCTAGCCTGTGCATTTAATATACTGCTGTTTCCCTGCATTTTTCTGTAGTTTTCTTATAGAAAAAAAAACAAGAAAATATCCTTGTTTTCCCGCCTTTCCTTGACTAGAATAGTCCATTATACAGGCTTTGCTGTATTCTGGACTTTGGGATAGTTCCTGTGTTGCCCATTGCCTTACTTGGATTGAAGGAACTTTCTTTGCTCACCAGTGGGAGTGGGGAGCCTTGAGCAGCCTATCTGTCCATGAAGGAGTGACCTCAGCACAAGATCTAGTAGTAATTGGTCGTTTTGGACCATTTCTAGCTCTTTTGAAGTTCCCTGTATAAAAATCCGCCTCTGAGCGGTTTTTTTTTTTCGACTTTACTACTCAGCAATAGCTCCTCGTGGTCCTGCAGAGTGGTGCTAGCAGCAGAGAACTGAAAAAGCGACTACTTTCCAGATTTAAGTATATTTTTGCTGTTTCTACCTGTGCAACCTTCTTTTCTTGCTGTAAACAAAGTTTTAACTGCTATTTTATCTGTATTTAGCGTTTTTATTACCTGCACTTAAGTTAAAGTTTGTTTGTTTAATTTAACTGCTGAGGCTGCCCACTCAAGTGCACTAGCCTGTGCATTTAATATACTGCTGTGTCCCTGCATTTTCTGTAGTTTTCTTACAAAAAAAAAAAATCCTTGTTTTTCCGCCTTTCCTTGACTAGAATAGTCCATTATACTGGCTTTGCTGTATTCTGGACTTTGGGATAGTTCCTGTGTTGCTCATTCCCTTACTTGGATAGAAGGAAGTTTCTTTGCTCACCAGTGGGAGTGGGGAGCCTTGTGCAGCCTATCTGTCCATGACGGAGTGACCTCAGCACAAGATCTAGTAGTAATTGGTCATTTTGGACCATTTCTAGCTCTTCTGAAGTTCCTTGTATAAAAATCTGCTTTTGCGTGGCTTTGCACGATTGTGTGCATAGTGCAGCGCCGGTTAAACAAGTTTAAACTATTTCTGGCTCCGCCAAGTCTGCTCTTCAGTTTTTTCCTTAAAGCCGCTCTATCTTCAATAAAATCAGTCTATTCTCTATCTAAAATGCCCAGCACTTGCTCCTAAAGCATTTTTACACAGGTAAAGCACTCTTAAACAAAAGAAAGCACTACATCCACCTACAATCTCCTTGAGTACCCATTTCCCTTTAGGTCCTTTCTGACACAGTTACACAGCTATCCCTTACACTATTCTAGCATGTCGAGAGGTCAATTACTGGCGTCCTCTCCAGTTCAGCTGGTGAATCTGGGAATCTTGAGGCAATGTTACAACTGCCTCATGTACACAGACAACCCTCTCCTCCTCCCAACAAATACAAATATATGTGAGAGATGCAACTATATAGCCAAACTGGAGGCTGAGCTCTCTCGACTCAGTACTGACAAGACCAGTTAGGAGGAGAAGGTAACCACACACACCACAAACCTAGTCTCACATAGGCCAAACACAACTGCAAACCAAACACATAAACACACAGAGACATACTTGGAGGCTCTAATTAAAAATCTACCAAAACAGCAGAGGCCTCCAAAGCAGACATCCAAGAAACCACTACCTCAAAACATAGCACATGCAACACATATTTCTCAAAGTCAGTGTGCCAAACAGTCACAGCCCTTAAGGCCAAACAACATGCCTGATACACTTGTAATAGGTGACTCTATAGTCAGACACACTGACGTCCCGCTCACCAGACTGAACAAGGAAAAGGTTACAGTAAGCTGCCTGTCGGGCGCTAGAATCCGCCACATAACACAAAAACTCAGGTCACTCCAAAGCAAGTACAAATATGACTCAGTCATTGTCCATGCCGGCATGAATGACCTGAGTCATACCTCCCTGGACTACATGAAAAGAGACATAGAGGAGCTCTCTGATTATGTATCCCAGGCCGGTATGACCCTGACCCTGAGCAACATCTTACCCTCACCAAGAATGATGCCACAGTACAAAGACAAAATTATCAGCTTTAATAATTGGCTCAATTACTGGTGTCATTCTAGGGGGATCCAATGTCTGTCTGCTTGGGATGACATGCTTGACAAGCCAGGCTGCTTCACAAGGGACGGCTTGCACCTGTCACCCCTAGGCTTCCGGATATTGGCAAAGGTTCTTACCACCCCCATAGTGCCTTTTTAGGCAAAGCTCAAAAGGCAGACCCACCTCCCTAGAAAACACAAGTGGAAAAAAACTAAGGGTAATGCTGCTCAATGCCAGAAGTCTTAACCGCAAGATGCAGGCTCTCGAAGCCCTCCTCAGTATGGAGAGCATCGATGTCTGTGCAGTGACTGAAACCTGGTTCAAGGCTCCTGAGAGCACCACAGCACTACCAAGTTATACCTCATATCATGATTTTCGGCCCCATAACTTGGACCGAACCACAAAGGGAGGGCGAGTGTCCATATTCATCAAAGACACCCACACCTCCAGGTTAGTGGAAATGCAGGAAGCATCGGAGACGATCCATGTGCAACTAACCGTAGGCAAAACTGCCCTACAGTTTGTAGCATGCTACAGACCACTCTCTCAAACTCAGGAACCCCACTCAGCCTTCCTGAAGACACTGGAGAGTATGAATTTCTCTCCAAATACCATCATATTGGGAGACTTCAACTACCCAAATATAGACTGGGAGCATTACTCAAGCCCCAACACCCTAGCCCAAAGGTTCCTAGAATTCATAAACTCAAATGCGATGGAACAACTAGTCACCACTCCCACAAGAGGAGATAATATACTAGACATGATCATTACAAACATGGGGACACAATGCTCCACACCGGAAGTATACCCCTCACTGGTGAGATCAGACCATAAACTAATCTCACTGGAAATCCACATCCCGCCCCACCCCCAGCACAAAAGACCACAGTGAGGAACTTCTCAAAAGCTGACTTCACACTTCTTAAGACTGAAGTGGTATCCTTCAAGGCCCCTGGGCCAGTGGAAACCACAGCCCACACCACTGAATCCTTTATAAACGCTTTCTACGGACACCTTCAAGAATGCATGGATCATGCAATCCCAAATAAAACCAAGACCCTTTCCCTCAAAGGCAGGCGTCCTGTCTGGTGGACCCCAGCCATAAACAAACTTTACAACAGGAGGAGGAAGCTAATACAGGACAGAGCAAAATCCCAAAAATGGAAGGCATCTCTGATCAGTACTAGCAAAAAACTACGATCACTCATAAAATCATCCAAGGCCAACTTTGAGAGAAAAATCGCAAAAAACACTAAAGATAATCACAAGGCCTTCTTTAGTTATGTTAGAAACCTGGGTGGAAACTCCCAGATATGCTCAGAGTTAGTTCAAAATGACAAAAAATACACTGAACCCACAGATATTGCCAACATACTGGCAGACAGGTTCAGTGCAAATCCCCCCCCAAAAGGAGAAATATCTATCCCAGCTCAATGTAGCCTCCCTGACATCTCAGATGTCCAGGTGAGAGCCACCCTGCCCAAAGCTAAAAACACAGCATCAATGGGACCAGACGGTGTCCCAGGCTGCGTGCTACATGAACTCCAAGAGGAACTAAACTCGCACATAAGGCTTACTACAGGATACGTACCCAAAGAATGGTGTACAGCAACAGTGGTTCCACTCCACAAAGGAGGTGCTTCTATGGACCTTGGAAATTACCGCCCCATAAGCTTGATGAGCCTGGTCTGCAAAGCTATGGAGAGGATCATTATGGAACTCATAAACAAAGACATTGGGGACCTACAGACACTTGATCCTACCCAATTCGGCTTTGTTAAGGCAGATCCTGCCTTTTGAACCTGGTCAATTTTTTTGAAATAGTCACTAAGGCCATTGATGAGGGTAAGGCAGTTCACACAGCCTACCTTGACCTTGCAAAAGCCTTCGACACAATACCCCACTCAGGCATCATAGACAAGCTCACCAGCTTAAATGTAAACCCATATGTCATAAGATGGATTGCAAACTGGCTAAAGGACAGAACCCACAAGGTCAGAATTGTTGGAGCCATGTCAGACTCTAAGCCAGTCACAAGTGGTGTCCCACAGGGCTCGGTCCTGGGACCCCTCTTGTTCGGCATTTATTTTTCAGAGGTACAAGTGAACATAGGAGGATTGTGGCTGACAAGGTTCGCAGATGACTGCAAACTGGGCGCCATAATTGATACTCCAGCGGACACAAGCATCCTTCAGAAAGGCCTCACAGAAATGGATAACTGGTGCCAGAGCCATGGCCTTAAACTGAATGCCAAAAAATGTATAGTCATACCCTTTGGGAAAAACAAAGTACCCACGAATTACCACATAGGTGGTAATCCATTAATTATGGAAGAAGTAATCAGGGACCTAGGGACCCAAGTTGACACTAACCTCTCATTTGACACCCACATTGCCAAAGTTGTTAGGAATACCTTCTATATTGCCCACCTTATCATGAAAGGATTCACATCTAGATCAAGAGAGGTCATTGTGCCCCTATACTCTTCCCTTATCAGGCCCATGATTGAGTACAATGCCCCATTTGGTATGTACCTTACCCGGCACCTGCAGCAGTTAGAAAGACCCCAAAAGTACCTCACCAAGAGGATCAAGGGTCTCAAACATATGTCATATGCTGCCAGACTGAAGAAACTCCAGCTCTATTCAGTCGCATACCACCTACTCAGAGGAGATCTATGCCTGACGTACAAGGCCATGTCCAATCCGGAATTAATGGACATGCTCCACCTGAAAAAAATCCAAATCCACCAGAGCCACGAGAGCAAGAGATTTGAACCTCAACACAGAAATAAATAGGATGTGCTGGAGGGACAGATTCATAACCCAGAGGCTCCCTACACTCTGGAACAGAATCCCAGTCCATGTTAGGCAGAGCCCCTCACTGACTCTCTTCAAGAGAAATCTTGACGAGTGAATGGGAGATCGTAGGTTTACCCTGGGGGTCATCGCTGTGTCACTACTAGACAGAGGCACAGTAAACTAAACCCTAAATGGGCACAGTATTATCATTCCAAGGGGTGGCGGAAGCCATACACACTCTGGCTAGGCTTATAAATGCCCTAGGGCAGATAGCCTAGTATGAACCTATGATCCTATGAACCTCTATCCTTGATTGTGAGCCATGATAATTCATGTGCAGGAGCCAGGTCCCATGATCATTCACCAGGAGTCCAGCAAACACTTTAGACACTTGGACACCCCACATCAGAATAGTACAGTATCATGCTCTCTGTTGCATGTACCTCACCAGAAACATGCATCTGTAGGACACCCCGTAGGGCTTTCTTATCAAGCTAACACAGAGCCTACAAACCATGCCATGATGTATGTGTACAGATTAAAACATGTCACTTTAATCTATCTTGTATCTTATAATGTGATGTTTGCCTGACATCTAAGCCACTATCTGACCATGCGCTCATAAGTTACATGTATATACATTACTCTGATATAGCCGATGATATCAGCATTATCTGTTGAGCATATGGGGATAACAGTGTCCCACCTATTTGTGTAAAATGCTGTCTGTAATATCAAGTTACAGCTGATTCACGCATACACTTACTAGAACCCTTACTTATCTAAGTTACACGGACTACAGATCACTAAATGTAACACATGCACCACGGCACAAGTCTGACTTGTATCTGTCTGACAACCATTTATAGTGATGACATCAGCAGTTTCTGTTGAGGATGAGATATGTGTACCTCCTACTGGTGATGACATCAGCAGTTTCTGTTGAGGACGAGATATGTGTCCCTCCTACTGGTGTAAAATACTGTCTGTAATATCAAGTTACAACAGCTCACACACACACACACACACACACACACACACACACACACACACACACACACACACACACAGCTGACTGCAGTGAGAACATAACCCCTACATAAGGACACAGACTACATAACTCAGTACATTACGAAGCACCACAGCACAAGGCTGACTTGGAGTGTGTCAGGCAACACTTTATAGCTAATGACATCCGCAGTGACTGTTGAGGAGAATATAAGAATGTCCCACTTGCTGGTATAAAATGCTCTCTGTAATATCAAGTTACAGCTCAATCACATACACACACACACACACACACACACACACACACACACACACACACACACACACACACACACACACACACACGCACACACACACACTTGATTGAAGTAAGAATAGAGCTCCTACCTATTTATGTGCACAGACTATGGAGCACAGTACTTAACGCATGTGACACAGAACAAGTCTGACTTGCACAGAATTGCAGGTGGACTTATAGAAGATGACATCAGCAGGCCCTGTGGGGGACAACAGCTCGGGAAGCTGGTATAGAATGACTTTGTATGGATGAGCAGTTATCAAAAACATGGCCAGCCATACCATTGGAGAGGTAACTGTAGGATACCACTTATACACTGCTGCCTAGAGTCACACACACATCCAGCTGACTGCAGTGAGATTAGAAACCCTACCTATCTAACTGCACAGACTACAGAACACAGTACTTAGCACATGGACCAGAGAACAAGTCTGACTTATTCAGGAGTGCAGGTAAACTTAGAGTAGATGATATCATCAAGCCACGTGGGAGGCAACAGCTTGGGAGGCCAGTATGGAAAGACTGTGTAAGAATGAGCAGCTATCAAAAAATGGCCAGCCATGCCACTGGAGAGGTAAATGTAGGATACCACTTATACTCTGCTGTCTAGAGTCACACACACCCAGTTTATTGCAATGAGATAAGAACCCCTTCCTATCTCAGTGTACAAGTTATGAAATACAGTACTTAATGCATGTACCATGGAAAAAGTCTGATTTATACCGGAGTGCAGGTGAACTTATAGTAGATAAAATCAGGAGCCCCTGTGGGAGACAACAGCTTGGGATGCCATTATGGAATGACTGTGTAGGGATTAGCAGCTATCCAAAAAATGGCAAGCCATGCCATTGGAGAAGTAACTGCATGATATCACTTCAATTCTGCTGACTAGAGACACACACACAGTCATCGCTAGGGAGAACAGAACCCCTACCTATCTATGTGCACAGACTACAGAACATTGTACTTAACGCATGTTCCACAGAACAAGTCTGACTTATACAGAAATGCAGTTGAATTTATAGTAGCTGACATCAGCAGGCCATGTGAGGAACAACAGCTTGGGAGGCCTGCATAGGCACATAGGGTCATAGTGTCATATGCAGCTAATAGCCTAACAGCACTAGGCTGCTTACAAACCTAGCTGTATAACAACACAAGTGCCCTTACTAAGGATAGCTGGATGGTTGAGTTTAGCAGAGCAGATTGTGAGCACCACCAAATGGCCCTGTCCGTAAAGGAACACCCATCATCATAAATTACACTATGTCATATGGTTGATATATGTTTGGAAAAAATAAACTGAGACCCCAGGGTTGCAAAGCTTTTGAGTGCATGGCCAGCACATAGACTGAAATCATACAGCATCATATATACATTTCCATAGCACATTGAGAATACCTCTCAACCTTTAATAGCAGGGAATCTGGGCAAAGCCATACACATTCTATTGAAAATGACCAAACATAGGGACACATTTTACATAATGTTCTTACAAACTTATACAGTTGATACAATAAAATGTTTTGCATTCATGTAAATTGTCTAAAGGGTAGGAGTTTTGAAATTCAAATGTCTGTCACTGTTTTCTGACTTTAACAGTCAAGTATTTTCAAATAATTTGCCAGAAAACAAACTTTTTTATGAGGAGCAGGGCAAAACTGTGATGCCAAAATCAAGGCATTCTACACATATCTAAACAGTTGAAAGGCATGCATTGGACAACAGATTTGCGTTATGGTTAACTAAGTGTACATGCATGTGAGATGCAGCTGTTTGCACATAGGTAAGCAGTGTACAAACATGAGTTGCATTGCTAATGTGTGAGAGTTACTCCACGTCGGGTTTTCACAGTGGCCAAAATAATTTATTGAATGTATCTTGTTTCTATGTCTGTCTGTCTGCTTCCTAGGTGATCCAGTGTTAGCAATGCTGCAGTTCGTGCAAGCCACATAAGCAGAGCCAAACCTGCAGTCATCTCTTTGTGCTATGCAGTGCATCACAAAAATAGTGGAATTTAAAAAAAAGTAGAAAAACAAATAGAAAGGAAGACATACACATCAGATATTTCTACATAGCTCAGGATTTGAACTCTCCCACCACTGCAGATTCAGAAAACAGTATGAATGCCTTAGCCCTCTTTGCCAAATAAACAGCTTTGCAGCCAAGAACTGAATCATTGTTCACACAAACAAATCAAGGTATTTTATGGCTTTGTGACACTCTGTACGCAAGAAACTGTAGTCACTAGGTGTGGCAATTTCAATGATCAATGCTACTTTTGTCTTCTTTTCCTGGACACTATATCTGGTTTTCTAGCATATATCTTTTGAACTGTTGGTACTGGGTGATCCCATGTGATACAAACTTGATCATTTTCTATGATTCTTTGTGGCTCATGTTTCCAGTGCTTCTCAGCCACTTCAGTACCATAATGTTTGCACAAACTCCAGTGTAACAGTCTTGCCACATTATTATGCCTTTCAATATACAGTCCCTCTGCCATTAGTGCGTCACAACCAGCAACAAGGTGTGTGACTGTTTCCAATTGAGTTTTACAGAACCTACATATGTCTGTTTCTCCCACATGTTCAATGGACTTTATAAATCAGATGTACGTAGCCCACTATCTTGAGCTGCCAATATTAACCTTTCATTTCTTGGTTTGAATTCACCTTTCCTTAACCATTCCTGCATTCACTCTTAATCAACATGAGGCTCTTCCAGAAGTTTTCTATACTTGCAACTATATTTATGTTTTTTTCCACATTTCTTGCCTTCTCATCTGGTCCTTCACCTCATTTTATTTCTTTTGTTTTTAGCACATTCGGTTGCTGCCTGGTTTTTATCTACTTCTGGTTTGATTTCCATCTGTGCTTGACGTCGATATGCTTCTGCTAAATTAAGCAGAGTTGTCATCTTAGATTTATTCTCCTCATGTTTCAAAACTTTCACTACATTTGTATCTCGTGAGGTCAGTAGATATGTGTGGAGTTCCACGATTGCAGATCTATACATGTAATCAGTTTCAAGGAGGCCCATCCCTCCTTCAGAATTGGAAATATATACTATTGGTATACACTGATTTTTATAAATCATTTGGTCAGCATGAAACATTCTTCTTGTTTTAATATCCAATCTATCCAACACTTTTTGGGGCCAGTCAATCACTCCAAAAACTCTAAGTTAGGACAGGAAAAGCAAATTGATTTATGGCTTGGATCTTGTTCCTAAATGTCAATGTTGTTTTCAGGATTAATTTAAGTCTTCCAGAGTATTCCTTACTGAGCTTTATTCACATTTGTTTATGTTTTACTGCTGATCCTTCAATTCCCAAGTATTTATACACTCCCTCTTGCTCAAGATCTTTTATATCACATTCTTGTCCCAAACTGATGTTTTCCTGGTGCTCCAGGTTGCTTTTGCACATTTATCAAGACCAAATGACATGCCGATATCATCTGAAAAAGTTTAGACAACCTGCAGCTGTGTTTTCTGTTCCCCATCTGAAGAGCTATACAGTTTTAAATCATCAACAAAGAGAAGATGAGAAGTCATTAGACTTTGTTGTTTTCTAGAAGCCAAATTGTAGCCATGGCCTAGGCTGTTAAGTAAACAGCTTAATGGGTTAATGGCAAGGCAGAATAGCAATGGTAACAGAGAGTCACCCTGGAATATCCCCCTTTGGATTTTTATCCCTAGGTTAATAATCTGTCATTTATCATGGCTTAATTGCAAAGTGGTCTGCCACTGTTTCAAGGTTACTGTAATGTAATTAATCAGTGAAGGGTTTATCTTATACATTTTTAAGCACTCTTTTATCAATAAATGTGGGATACTATCAAATGCTTTTTTGTAGTCAATCCATGCCATACTTAGATTCTTCCCCTTCTTACAGTTCTCCACTATAACTTTGTTTAACAACAAATGATCCTTTCTTCCATATGACTTTCTTTTATTGCCCTTTTGTTCTACTGCCATAATTGAGTTTTCTTCTAAATGACTATAAACTTTGTCAGCATCAATTCCCATGTATAGTTTATACGCCGTTGGAAGACAAGTTAACAGTCTATAATTTTTAGCATAGCTTACAGGTTCACTCTTAAGTAAGAGCATTGTTTTTCCTGTTGTTAACCAGTACAGTGTGTGTTTGGGGTGCACATATAAATAGTTCTTACACATGGCTAAGTCCTCGTGCAAAGAAGTTAATACTTTAAGCCAAAAGTTAGGTACTGCATCTGGGCCTGGGGTTTTCCAGTTAGAGGCTTTTCTCAACTTTGTTTCAATCTCTTTAGATATTTCATCCCATTTCATATCCTGCACCTTTAAACTTCTTATTCTACCTTTTGCTTCTTCTATCCATTTAGCATCTTTGTTATGTTCCACAGGATCTTCATAGATACTTCTCCAAAATGTATCTACTTCCTCTTTTTTGGCGGTCTTTCAATTCCTGTTACCTTATTTCCAAATTCTCTATAAAACTTTTTGGTCATCAATAAATTGCTTATTATGTGCTTTTCCTTTATATTTTTCTTCGTATCTTCTAAGTCTTTCTGCCTGTTTTGAAATTTTTAGTTTGTTATCTCCAATAGTGCATAATAGATCCTGGCCTGTTCTAATACTGTGTATTGCTTTTATCACATCTATCTTTCTTAGTATTTTTGTTGATCTATTCCCTCTTCTAAAATCTTCTAGCAATGACACTTCTTGTCTTAGCTGCTTTATAGTTTTCTCTATTCGATATTTCCATGATGGTATTGGCTTTTACCCCCTCTTTTCCCTCATTACCATGTGGTCCTTTGGCAGAACTTTATCAGTTATTAATTTAGCTGCACAGTAATATATTCTGTTTACTTCTGTTATATCACATGGATCTCTATGGGCAGTGCTAATTACTGTGTTCTTTTGTTTTATCAAGCTTCTGACTTTTGGAGTTTTATTAACCTTCTGCAGTCTATTTCTCTCATTGATCTTGATATATCTGTCTTTGTCTATTAAGTCAAGCAACTCCTCTCTTAACTCCTTTTCTTCCATTTTCTTCCATACTGAGGGCACATCCCTTGTTTTCTGTTTCCTTCGGGCATTCTGTAGAAAGTTATATACCATCTTCCTGCGGCACATTCTCTTCAATTTCATCCTGTGTCATCTGTTGTTCTGTCATATGGGAACTCGCTGGCCTATCACTCCTCAACATTGACTGCATCAGAGTTTCCACAGTTTCCTTTCCTTGCTGTCTAGTTTCAAATGAATGTTTATACTGGTTTCCTGTGGAAAGCTCCAAAATATCTTGATATGGCATCTGACCAATTGCTTCCTGTTCCTCTGGCTTCCCTTTAATTTGGATATCCATTGCTCTATCCTGTTCTGGTGCTTTCTGCATTTAATTTTCTACACTGAATCCTTCTCTTTGCAGCTGTTCCATAACCTCAGTTTCTATTTCTTTAACTTCTCCATTACTAATCTCTTTTTCTACTTTTCCTCTTAGTCTTCTTATTTTTTGTATTGTGAAGTTTTCCATATCCGGATTCCTTTTCCTATATTTTTCTTCAAATATCTTTGGTGCTGCTCTTTTTGTACTTGTTAGTTTTGCTTTTTCCTTTGCATAAATATTACAGCATATTAAATCTTTTTTTCCTTTTTCATGTCCCTATGTCTTCTTCACATGTGTCCTGGTCTTCTTGCTTTCCCTTATTCTGAGGACTCACTCCATCCTGCTGTAATGTAATCTGTTTTAGACCTTCTGCATTAAATCCTTCACTTCGCAGCTACTCCATAACTTCAACTTCTATTTCTTTAACTTCTGCTTTACTAATCATCTTTTCTACATTACATCTCTGTGCTATTATTCTTTTTATTGTGAAACTTTCCATATCTGGATGCCTTTGTTTGTATTTCTCTTTGAATATCTTTGAGACTACCTTCTCTATATTAGTTAACTTGGCTTTCTCCTTTGCATAAATATTGCACGTATCAAATCCAGTGGCGGCTGGTGACTTCAAATCACAGGGGGGCTGCAGGAGACAGCTGAATGGGGTGTGGTCAACCAGAAAGGGGAGGAGCTATGCACAAAACCACAAAAAACTAACTTTAATTAAATACGCTGCCCTGGGTGGCAAACCATCATTATGAAAGTCCAATCAAGACAAAAATAAGTGTAGAAGAATAAAAATATTTCAATGCCTTGGCTGCATGACAGCTTACTTAATATCTAGATGGAAACAAAAGGTTGTGAGGCATGAAAAAATAAATTACTTTTTAAATACATTACTGGAATGCCAGTCAAAATCAAGTATAAGAAAAACCAGAAGCACTCAACTCAAACCACTTCTCCTTGCACTGCAGTCCTAATTATAATATATTCAGCTTTATTAAAGTACCAAGTAACATGCTGAAAGTAGAAATCTGTGTGATGCCCCCACTTGTAAAAATGTTTCTTATCCAAAAAGACCTGCTGCCTGACAACTTGTTTCATGGGGAAAACATGATAAAAGTAAAAATGAAAAGCAAACAAGAAACAAGCTCAAGATACATTGCTTAAAGGATTACTGTACAGGTTATGGACCACACATGATTGGCATTCTGTTTAGTTTACGGGTAAAGTCTGTAGAGATGACTGGAAGTCTCCAACAAGTGTAATGAGCTTTTTAAAATAATGGAATCCTGTCCTTTAATACCCAAGGCTTATACATTATCTAGTCAAGTATTCTCTGCATGGCAACAACAGAAAGGCTTTCAATGTTGGCAATTCTTTAACAGTATGCTTATTAAAGCTTACTTGCATCTTACGATCTCAGACAAGCTTACCTTATGGTCATTAAAGCATTGCTACTTAAACACAGAGCAACAGGCACTTTGAGTAATAAGCATAAATCAACAGTACAAAAATATGACAGAAACCAGACCATTCTGCAAAATCAAGGACAGATGAAAAGCCACTGTAGTACTTATGCAGTGTGTCCTCCCCATCCAAGGTAGATACAACTACTCCATGCCTTGCTTGGACACATCCAGAGTCACTACATGGGGTGCAACCAGCATGTCACAATTTGAAATCTCTGGCTGACTGTGATGGCCCTGACACATTTGTCATACTTCTCAACCTCAAGAGCAAGAAATCTGGACAAAGCCATACACAGAAGTGGGACAAAGGCCCAACAATAAGGACAATTTTTAAATATTGCTCTAATAAACTTAGAAAGATAATAGAATAGGTCTTGCATTAGTATGAATTTTCTGAAGGGTATAAAATCTGAAACTCAAATGTCTGTCATTTTCTAACTTCAGTCTTTAGTGATTTGTCACTAATTTGCCAAAAACACAATTTTATGAAAATGGACAAAATGTGATGCAAAAATATAAAATAGACACACAATACAGCTGCTACCTGTCAAAGAAGGGACACTTTAATATTAGTACTGCTACCTTGAGCAGCTGACAAAACATAAAAGAATCTACATGCATTTCAAGTAATCTATAACTTTGATTATTACAGTTATTTCTTAATTGTAAACCCTCCATGTTTTCTTTCAAAATTGCTATTTTGTGGAGGGATTATAAGGGGGAAGAGCAACATTTTGAGCCAAAAATTGGGGACAGTTGAGAGGTTGGCTATGCCTAATTCTATAAAGCAATTTATTTGCATGTACCTCTCAACCTGTTAATGCAGTAAATCTGAACAAGGCCAAAGATATTGGGGGCACATATAAACAGTACTAAAAATTGCTTTTGTATAAATTGAGACAGTTGATAGAACAGCTCTTACTTTAACATGCATTTTTCTGAAGGTTATGAAGTCTGAAACTTATTGAGTGACTTCTGGCAAATCATTTAGGAATTAAAACTACACATTTTATGAACAAACCAAAAATAAGAAGCACAAATCTATTCATTCTTTGAAAATCTGGACAGTTGGGAGGTATAGTTCAGCTGGGCCTGTCCGAGTTTGCTGCCCTTCCCCCCCTGACAAAATAATGGTTGAATGGAGCCTCTGCAGCCATTCCAATGAACCATTATACTTGGCTATTTCACTCCATTTACCATAGACACTAATGTGCATACTGCTTTACTTCTATGATGAGTTGGACTTCATTTGAAAGTTTTATTTTGTATTTTACAGCACAAACACTAAGTCATCTGTTAAACAAAGCAATGCAGTCTCACAATGAAAACTTAGCATTAAAACTTCTCTGCCCTTGAAACTCACATTCATTGAAACAGCATTGAAACCCACATTCAAAGAAAATACATTTTGCCAGTGGCAGATAAAGATTAATTTTGGGCTGTTATCGAATCATAGGCTCCTTGCATATGAAACATACATGTGCTCTTTGATACACCTTCCTCATTGTACTAAAATTATATTCCTTGTACAATACAGTACACTTGTTACAGGGTGTTTTAAATTTGTTTTGAACATTTTTCCAGTAAGCAATGAAACAAACCATATGCACCCATAATGGCAAAACTGCCCAGTTGAGAACATTTATCATAAAAAAGTCCACCATTATTAGTAAATATACACAATTCTACAGCCCACCATTATTAGTAAATCAGTAAATATGCACAATTTTACAGTCCACCTTTATCAGTAAATATGCACAATTCTACAGTCCATTATCAGTAAATATGCACAATCTCTGAAGTCAGTCATCTAAATAATTCCACATTAAAGAAATCTGTAACTAATGAAGCGGTTGCTGCTAGCAATCACCTTTATATTTCATGGTTTCATCGAAAAATAAAGTGTCTGTTGCCCCTCAGGAATAAATTGCCTATATTACATTAAAAAAATGATAAGCTAGTAATAATATTGCAAGAGGAAATGGATGGCAAACTGATAACGAACTCATCGTTAGTATATTCACCAAGGAGAACATTCTCAGTACGACAGCATCCACCCCTTGTGGGAGTAGAACCCACAACCTTCTGCATCAAAAGCAAGTACATAACCTGTTGTGCTATAGTATTAACTTGGCAAAGCACTAACCTTCTCTTCCCCTGCAGCTCTCAGTTCCTTGTAAAATCTACTCAATACTCAACTGCATCTCAACGCTCAAGAAAACTGGAAAAAGCCAAAATGTATTTCAAAAGCCCAAAAACAGGGACACATTAAACATTGCTTTTATAATCTTGGAAAGTTGCTAGAATAAAATGTTGTGTTGCCACCATATATTTTACTGCCAAGGTCCCTGAGCAAAAAACAGTCAGAGTAACATACCACGCCACATCAGCTGCTTTGTAAAAGAGAGGAAGACTGAAACTTAAATGGCTATCATTTAGTGAATTCAGTTCTCACCATAGCTGTCAACCTCTTAGTACAAAACACCTGGACAAACCCAGTAATGAGGGAATACAGCCCTCAAACATATTCAGTGAATTCAGTTCTTGCCATAGCTGTCAACCTTAGCACAAAAACCTGGACGAAGCCAATAATGGGGGAATACAGTCCCAAAAATAGGGACAAATTTAAAATATTCATCTTATAAACTTAGAAAATTGCTAAAAAAAAAGGTTGTGCTACTATGTATTCTGAAGAACATGAAGTTGGAAATTCAAATGCCGGTCAATTTTACTGCGGACAGAACAAAAACAATTTTCAGCAGAGACGCAGGGATTAAAACTGCAGACACGTCTTTGTAAAATGGCAGGGCACCAGAGCAAATCCACACAAACACAGGGAGGAGATACAGACTCCACACAGAAGCCACGCCAACCAAGAATCAAACCATTAAAACCTATAGCTGTGAGGCAACAATACTACCACTGCACCATCAATTATGCAAGGAATTAAACATTCAGAAACCTGAAGTCTGAAATTCAAATGCCTGTCAATTTTACTGCGGACAGAACAAAAACAATTTTCAGCAGAGACGCAGGGATTAATACTGCAGACACGTCTTTGTAAAATGGCAGGGCACCAGAGCAAATCCACACAAATACAGGGAGGAGATGCAGACAGAAGCCACTCCAACCAAGAATCAAACCAGAAAACCTATAGCTGTGAGACAACAATACTATCACTGCACCATCAATTATGCAAGGAATTAAACATTCAGAAACCTGAAGTCTGAAATTTAAATGCCTGTCTTTTACTGCGGACAGAACAAAAACAATTTTCAGCAGGGATTAAAACTGCAGACACGTCTTTGTAAAATGGCAGGGCACCAGAGCAAATCCACACAAACACATGGAGAAGATGCAGACTCCACACAGAAGCCACCCCAACCAAGAATCAAACCAGAAAACCTATAGCTGTGAGGCAACAAAACTACCACTGCACCATCAAATATGCAAGGAATTAAGCATTCAAAAACCCTTAAGTCTGAAATTCAAATGCCTGTCAATTTTATTTAACATTTTTTAATCAGGACAGTCTGACTTGGAACAAATAAACAATTTTCAGCAGAGGCCCAGGAAGAAATAATGCAGACATGTCTTTGTAACATGGGAGGACACAAAAGCAAACCCACACAAACACAGGGAGAAGATACAGACCCCACAAAGAAGGAACTCCAGCCTAGAATCAAACCCAAGAACCTGCAGCTATAAGGCAACAATACTACTACTACACCATCAAATATCAAGCATTGCAACATTTACAAACCACAGATATTATGAGGAACAGATCAGATCGAATATGAGGCAAATATCTGCAATTTTTTTACAAATGGTGGTGGGTAGGGAACTCAAGTCTTTAACCCCTGCATACAGGGTACAGGGTTCAAGCCTGAGGCATTCCCTACCACACCACCATAAGCACCTGGGGCATTTACACACACACACACCATTGTAAAATAAAGGTACAAAGCACCATACACTTACCTGAATATATCCAGCTAACATACATCCTTCCCGTGCAATACTCAAAGACCCACGAGATCCAAATGCGCCTTCCCGAGTCCTGCTGCTGCTCTTGCAGTCCGGACGCGACCCATAATCCTAGCGAGTCTGTGCACTTTAACAGTGCACAGACATCTCCTTGTGTCCCCCTATGGGGACTGCCTTGAGCATGCGCATAGACCAACAGTAGTCGGGACTACTGCGCATGCACGAAGTCCGTGAAATTTTAAAAAATAATTTTTTTTTTTATTTTCCTTTCTATTTTTTATGTTGAGGGGGCTGCAGTCCGGCAGCCCGATGCCACGAGCCGCCCCTGATCAAATCTCTCTTTCTTTCCCATGTCCATATTTATTTTTTATATTTTTCAAATATCTCTAGGTTTTGTTATTTATATTTTCTTACTTCCTCAGATGCTTCTTTTTCCAAACAGATCACAATTTCTTGATCTATATACTGTTTTTCAAAAATCTGTTGTATTAATGAAAGCAAATTTTTATTTGAAGTGGAAGTATTTTTCTTTCCTCTAATTTCTCTCTTAATCATTTTGTATATCTTGTGTCTGGAAATTCTGGGCTTTTTTACATAATAGTAACAATACATAATTTATTTTCTTATCCTCAATAGTCCACTCTATCATCTTTATGGCTCTGCTTTGGCCAATCAATGTTTGTCGTTTTTGTGGACTGCTACTTCCTTCTACAACAGGGGGGCCATCCTTCCCCTGAGCCTGGCCTGGCCCCATTTTAGGAATATTTTCATATTTTGAGGATTCTACACTGCCATTTTTTGCAGTCCTGGCACCAGTGCACCTACCAGGATTGGACACTTTTTTATCCTGGGTCTTGTGCACCTATTTTTATTTTTGATTTACTTCTGTCCACGATAAATAATATATAAATGCAATCGATATATCAGTGTCACCTTGGTGAGATTTTGTGAAAAACAGGGTCCACCTCGCGAAGGTACTCTCCAAGACTTGAGGATGAATTCAGTTTCAGCACAACTACTCTCCTTTGCTTGCTGACTTTTCATCTCTCCATCAGGACTACACTGCTCTTCGGGGGCAGCTCATGTACTGTCATGTCACAAACAAGCATAGCCTGTACTTTTGTGGGTAAGTGAAGTTGTTACCGCTATGGCACAAACAAGGATATGATGCTCTTGTTACTCTCCTCGTCCTGCTTCCCGCCAGTTGTTTGATCTTGGGAAGGGTTGTGCAATGTGTATCAGTACTGTCTTTTTATGGATTTAACAGTGCAAAGGTATGGTGCAAAAATAAGGCCATACAGTGAACATCAGTATACTTCAAATGTAGGACTGTGTGAATCTTTGACCCCTGAGGCCTAGTACTTACTAATGGACACATATGAGCAAAGTAAAGGTCTGTCTGCTGTCACATGTTAAAGTATCTTTTGCACAAATCCATGGCACTATTTACTTAATTACTGTTCCAACCTACTAAATACTGGGGTATGCCATAATATCATTCATAAACTACACTCTAGGTTCAGAACTTACCTTGGAAATGCACCAATAGACCCATTTTGAGTTCAGGGATGACCTTTTCTGATGGAAGGAATAAACAGCAAGTACATGAGGAAATATAGGTTGTGTGAGTTGCTTGGCATCAATTTTATTATGTGTGCAAGTAGGAGAAAGACACTAGGTACCTAGGTGGTCAGTGAATATGCTATACATTGTCTTTTAGCCAAAGCAAGGTCATACTGAGCACACCTACATTTGTCTGCAGGCCAGTAGCTGGTGGTTCCTCCTCTGAGCCCTCCTCAGATTGTGGCTGTGGTGGTCTAGGCATTGGTGGGGGATGTGTGCCACTTACCCTAATTGATCCTACTGCAGCTGTTTCTGCAAGACCAGATTGTGTAGCGTAGTACATACTGTGAAGAATTGTGCATGAGTCTCTGCATTATATTGCAGGGCTCCATCAGATGTAGCTAAGCACCAGAACTGTGACTTCAACAGCCCAAACAAATGCTCTATGAAGTTTTTGGTTTGTGCACTTCTGATGGGTGTCATCATCTATGGTTCCAGTGTATAGCCAGTATCCCCCAGTAAATGTTCCTGTGGGATGTCCCCCTTAGCAAACATCTGATACAGCTGTGATGTGTGCCAGATGTGGGACTCATAATAACTGACAGGGTTGCCAGCACACACATTCAAGATTATTCCATGGGCATTGCACATGACTTGGGAATTGATGGAGTGATATCCCTTGCAGTTAATGTAGACTCTACCCTGCTCACCAGGTGGTGCCTTGATGTGTACATGAGTGCAATCTATAGTATCCAGTACTTCAGGGTAGTGTGCTACAGGGAAGAACTGCTGCATATTTCTAGCCCTCTTCTCAGATCTGTGGGGGAAAAAGTATGTGCTCACTGGCATGTATGAGCATAGCATCCAGGAACTGGTGGATGATCCTGGATGTTGATGCCTGTGACACGCCCATCATGTCTCCAGTTGGTCTTTGACTTTGAAATGTACCTGTATCTAATATTCTAAGGGCTACACATGTCTTAGTTTCCAATGGGATGGGTTCCCCTTGATTGGTTCTGGCTCTGAGTTGAGGCCGGCAGAACTTACAAAGTTGTTGTAAAGTGTCCCAGTCCAGCCTGTAGTGATCTACAATCTCCAGGTCATGTAGTGTCTGATAAGCTGCCCTGAGCCTGAACACTCTTCTTCTCAGCGTGGGCCTATTTTCTTCATCACTTCAGCCTCTAGCGCATGTGGATGTAGAATAGCTGCAGCAGTTTCTAGCATTGTGTCAGTTACATTTTCCTTGTCTCTATTCAAATGGCATTGAAGTATTTAGGAAATGAAGAATGGAGGTTACATGGATGCTTTATAGCATTTAGAATAGCTGCACCGTGTATGATTGGTTCATGAAAATGGAGTTCACTTCCTTATACTGTAATTAGCATCTATTACTCACACCTGCTGCTTGATCATCATTGTGCTAAGTGCACCTGCATGCATCCTTTTGCAGTTATGCATAATGTAAGCATGGCAAAATTGTAATAACTTTCCTCCATTGCAGTGATATCTCGCAAATGTTCAGTATAAAAAGGAAAGCTTGCTTAACCTGTACTCAAACCCAGGACCTTCTGCACTTTAGTCTTACACATACAGGTGGTGCCACAGGACTGTTTAACAGGCACACATAGCAAAAGCTGCTATTCATTCATTCCTCCACTGCATGATGGTGCGATACATGCACCATCGTGCAAACGAGGACATTAAAAATATGCAAAAATTATATGAAATGGACAGAGAAGACACATTTTTCAACTAAATTCCAAGGATGACATATGACCTGTGATTTGTGCATAGCTTACATGCACCTTCACCAACCACAGACCCACCTGTACAACTTTGAAATGAAATGTCTCATCTGGCACACCCCCTGATATCATTACTCACAGTTGACATCCATTGAAATGAAAAACAGTGTGGAAGTGCCTAAACAGAGTGAACATCCCCACAGAGTAACTGGGTTACTCTTTTTTGGGATTCAGCAATACCTATGAGTTATTACCTAATTTGCATCTTCACCATGTTCACGGCCTGGAATCTATATGGTTAGTAGTCGTGTCAGCAGGGAAACTGCATGGGAACACAATGTTGTTAACAAAAGAGAGGCTCTTCCTTTGCCCATATATCTGCTACATACTACATATGCTTACAGTACAATATAGTAGTCTGTTTCAGGATGTTCAAACATTGTAGCAGCCTGCATTATGTACAATTACATTTTCTTTTGGGGGTGGGGTAGCAAGGGTGTGTTTATATCATGCCCCTTACAAATGCATTTTTTATTTTGTAACTGTGATATTCTAGCATCCACATTGTGTAAACTAGGTCATAATATGTGTGGGGTTACATGTTGAGTTCAGTTCTGTACAAAATTTAAGAGCTTTTACTTGCTCTTGTTTCTGTGTGGACTCCTTTCCGTGGCTGTATTCTGAAAGTTTCCGAAGACATGGCCAACACGAACATAGAGTCTACACAGGTACTTTAGATGTTGAATCGGTCCACAGTGAATAGTCCTGAATACTGGTGTCCCCAAAGGTTGTTTGCTCAGCCCCTTGCTCTCTACCATCCTCATCCATGACTATACTGCAAAGCATAATTCAAACCATATTATAAGATTTGCTGTTGATACCATAGTCATGGGCCTCATTAGTGGTGCAGATGAACATAGCTACAGGGATAAGGTGAACACTTTTATTGCCTGGTGTGATAGGAACAAATTGGACCTGAATGTTAATAAGAGCAAAGAAATGATTATGGACTTCAAGAAAAAGGCAACAGTTCACCAACCACTCACTGTCAAAGGGGAGGTAGTAGAGAAAGTCAAAACAACCAAGTTCCTGGCCCTTCACAACTCACACGACTTCTCCTGAATTGTTAATACCAACCATATAGTCAAGAAGGCTCAGCCGAGGCTTCACCTCCTGAGAAAGCTCAAAAAGGCCAGGCTCCCACTGTCTACTCTTACACTTTTTACAGGGGAGCTATCAAGAGCATCCTCATTAGCAACTTTATAGCATGGTTTGGCAACTGCACAGTTACTGAAAAGAAGAAATTACAGAGGGTGGTGAGGGTGGCTAAGAAAATTTTGGGCAAAAACCTCCCTTCTGTTCATGAGCTTTTCCTTACAGAAGCAAGAAGGAGAACATACAAAATACTAGCTGATTCGACCCATCCGGCCTACAAATGGTTCCCACAACTTGCGTCTGGAAGGATGTACCGCAGCTTCCAATGTAAGACTACCAAATTCAGAAACAGTTTGTATTCTACAGCTGTGAGACTTTTTAACTCAAACATCAACCATAATCCCTAAGTACTAGTAAGAACATAATCAACCATAATCCCTGATACATTGAAGCATCATTTCTTTATTTTATCCTGGTGGTCTGACCAGTTGCCAAATTACTAAATTATGGATCTACTATGAGTGATCACTTTTAAAACCTTGGGAGGTCACAAGATAAAACAGTAATATTCTAGAAGTCAAAAAATACTTTCCCCCCAAACTATCTCTGTCTCTATCTTAGTATATATATATATATATATATATATATATATATATATATATATATATATATATAGCATTCTGAAATTCAACATAACAAAAAAAAAAAACAAAAAAAACAACATATTGAAATAGAAAATGATTATAAAAGGAAAGAGGTTGTTTGTTTTCACAATCAGAACACTAAGACCCCAAGGCACATTCAGCTCACATTTGACACTGTTGCAGAAAGGATTTTTTAAAGGTAAGGAACAGAGTAGGGAATAGGAGAAAGCAGGTGCAGGGTTATTGTTAGAGTTAGGGTTACAGTTAACAGTTGTTAATATGGTGAGCAGGGAAGTTTTGCCAGCTCTGCCTTAATAATACCAGCTAATCCTAACTATAACCCTTATCCTCTCCCTGCCTCAACTTTAACCCTGCACTTTATCTTTAAAAAATTCTTTCCATAACAGTGACAGTAATCTAGACAGCTTGGACACACACACACACACACACACACACACACACACACACACACACACACACACATACACACACACACACACATGCAAACATAGATAAAAGCACACATACTACACTAATATCATGCCCTCATTTAACACTATCCTAACCCAAACCCTCTGACACTCATAAAAACTACTCCTATTTCCTAATGCCGAAACCTGTGGAATAACTAAAGTTTTCAGCACTACTTTTCCAAGACCACACTTACTTACCTGCAAGTATTTTCATAGAGCAATCAGCCAAAATTCACAATCATTCACTCCAGTGATCAACAGCAAATTTAATGGGCTCCCTATAGAAATATTGACACTCAAAATGCTGAGTGCAGTCATGTCAAAAAAAGACCAAAACTACAGGAGAAGAGTGCATCTTGAACATCGCTCTTCTCCCTCCCTGAACTTATACATACCAACTCTAAGATCATCCTATCTCAGAGAAAAGAGAATATTCTGAGAAACTACCATCTTGGACATAGTGTATGTCAGTCCATTTTTTTCGCCATTCAGTCTCCCTGTTTTGGGACGTGCTCTACCAGGTCCCAGCACTTCAAATGGTTACTGATTTGATGGAGGGAATGACACCTCTACAGATATATATATATATATATATATATATATATATATATATATATGTGTGTGTGTGTGTGTGTGTGTGTGTGTGTGTGTGTGTATATGTATATGTATATGGGTTCCATTGCTTTGGTTGACATGGAGTTTGATCGGCATTTGATTGATTATACAGCTAGTCAACGTGTGTGAGATCAACAATCCCCAGGTAGGGTAATATTCCCTTACCCCAGGGATTGTGTAATCTCAGAGTTTGGAAAGTCTCACCCTGACTTTGCTGCAGTTTGCTGTGAGGGGAAAGGTTGGTTTGCTTTTGATTTGTTGTATTCTGTATTGCTTTATTGCCTTTTTCTATTTTGTATACTATGATTTGTTTTCTTTACACTGTGTTTTACTTGTTTTCTGCTTTTAACTGCATATTAAAACTTGAAAAGACACCACATCTCTGTCTCTTGTGAGCCAGACAGAAATTCATTTCCACCATCCCACCTGGTTACTGTTGTGTTCTTAAACACCACTGTCTTTCTCGTTGCCTGCCCCTTATATTAATTTGAACATATATCTCATTTTCTCTCTGCTTTTACTGGTTGGTGTGAGTTAAACGCAACATTATCATTTTGTGAAATCACTCCCCTTCAACTATTTAAATTTATTGGCCATCCTACTGTATTCCATAGTACCAGAATAAAAAAGTGACCACCCCATTTCAATCTATGTTGCTGTTCTAAAAATAGTGACTCTCCACTAAAACTTAACTTTTTAGACAGTTAAAACCCAAGTTACCTACTTTCACATCTAACTCCTCTAGTGCACACTGCAGTGTTTAGGATAAACCATTTTTGTTCATCGTAATTTTAAGCATCTATTGCAAGACCACCAGTTATTGGAGAGCCCACATTCTGCCTCTCAGTAGTCATATTTGGATTAGTGCTTCTGTTTTCTCCTGGTGAGAGAAGCAGTGCAGTTACATTATTTCCTGAAGACTGCTGATCACCAGAAAGCTTAATAACCCTTTTATAGGTGATAGCTTGGAATCTGTGCTTATATTCTGATCTTGGTGAGAGTAGAGCAGAGTGCATTGATTCCTGACTCTTTCTGGTTGGAGAGTGAGTGCCAGTGCTTAACGTACCTGACTGGTCTGGTTGCTATTTGAGGCATTTACCAGAAAAAGGCTACAAGCGTGCAGACCCTTGCAACATTGGGAACAAGACTGTGGATCACAAAACAGGCCGTGGTCTGCTTCTCTTCTTGGGATTGGTGCTAACATTTTGCTTCTGATGAGAGAAGAAGCAAAAGAGTATTGTCTCCCAACAGAGTGAAGCTGTGGTAAAAGCAACATTAGTAGTAGCCAGGCAGTAGCCATTCATGTGACTCCCCTCTTTTCATCATTCTTGACAAGCTAATTCTTTATTTTCAGTAAGTACTGCTTGATTTCTTCCTAACTTCAGAATATCTGCCTAAATACTTCATCTTTAAATTTTTAGGGTCTAAGTATTACTTTCCCCCCAAGTGTCTGGCAGTATTTTGTATAGATTCAGACACTTTGAGTGACATTTTTCCTGTAAAAGGCTTCAGTACTTAATATAGTGAGCTCATATCCCAGCATGTCTAAAGGTCAGTTCCCTGTGCTTTCTCTTGTCAACATGGTGAACTTGGGCATCCTGAGGCAATGTACCAACTGCCTCATGTACACAGACAACCCTCTCCTCTTACCTCCCAACACTATGACTTGTGAGAGATGCACATATACAGCCAAATTGAAAGCCAAGCACTCTCCAGCCAAGACTGGATTAGCCAGTCAAGTGGAGAAGGTTAACACCTGCACCACACCACATTCAACACATAGCCCTCCAGAACTTACACCACCACAACCCTCACATAGTAACACAAAACACACACCTACTTTCATGGAGGGTCTCAATAAAAATCTGCCCAAACAATAAACACATTCGAGGCAGAAATGCAAACAACCACCACATCCCAGCACAAACCATAAGACACAGTTCACATAAACAGTGTGCCACTCAACCAAAGTCCATAAGGCAAAACAACTTACCAAATACACTAGTCATAGGTGACTCAATAGTAAGGCACACTTATGTCCCACTCACTAGGTTGAATAAGGAGAAAGTTACGGTCAGCTGCCTGTTGGTTGCCAGGATCCATCACATAATGCACGTACTTAGGTCACTCCACAACAGGTACACATATGACTTTGTCATTGTCCATGTTGGTGTGAATGACCTGAAATGTACCTCCCTGGACTACATGAAAAGAGACGTAGAGGAGCTCTCAGATCTTGTAGCCTAGGCAGGTATGACCCTAGCTCTGAGTAGCATCCTATCTAGAAAGATACCACAGTACAAGCAGAAAATGATTGACTTCAACAATTGTCTAAGTTTCTGCTGTAATTCTAAGGGGATCCAGTATCTGTCTGCCTGGGATGACATGATCGACAGACTTCAATGCTTTACCAGAGATGGCCTGCACCTGTCACCCCAGGGATTCCAGATACTTGCCAAGGCTCTTGCCACCCCTATAGTGCCTTTTTTAGGCAATGTCCTGAAGACAAAATTAAAACCATAACAGCTACAAGCAAACATAATCTGAGGGTTATGCTACTCAATGCTGGAAGTCTAAATCTCAAAATGCACTCGCTCGAAGCACTCCTTAAAATGGAGAACATCGACATCTGTGCAGCGACCGAGACCTGGTTCAAGGCTCCGGAGTGTACCCCAGCACTAGAAGGCTATAATTCATACCACACCTTTCGGACGCTAAACCTCGACCCAAGCACTGAAGACATATTCATAAAGGATAAGCACACCTCCAGGCTAGCAGCCCAACATAACACATCAGAGATACTTCAGGTACAACTAACACTGGGTAAAACTGCAATCCAGGTTGTAGTCTGCTATAGATCCCCCACCATGTACCAAGACTCCCACTCCACATTCCTAAACACACTGGAAATTATTAGGGTACAACCCAATAC
Organism: Protopterus annectens; assembly: GCF_019279795.1. NCBI lineage: Eukaryota > Metazoa > Chordata > Ceratodontiformes > Protopteridae > Protopterus > Protopterus annectens. The sequence continues at coordinate 474,652,083 of NC_056742.1, forward strand.
CCTTATACTGGGAGATTTTAACTATCCCTCCATTAACTGGGAACTTTACTCATGTACCAACACACTTGCTCAACGTTTTCTGTAATTCATTAATTCCAATGCCCTGGACAAACTCATTCTTACCCCCACCTAGGGTAGAAACATCCTTTACCTGGTCATTACTAATATGGACGACTGTTGCTCTACACCAGTAATCAACTCCTCCATGGTCAGATCTGACCACAAGCTAATCACCATAGATATCCACATCTCACCCTCACCTCCCCTAAAGGAAACCACCATAAAAAACTTCTTCAGAGCCAATTTTGGCCTTCTAAAAACAGAGGTGGCTAACTACACGACACCCATGCAAATGGAAACTAGGTGCATGACTGCTGAATCATACACCAATGCACTGTTTGAGCACTTACACAAGTGCATGGAATGGGCCATACCAAACTGAACCAAGACGCTCTCCTCCAAAAAAAGAAAGCCAATCTGGTGGTCCCCCACCATAAACAAACTCTACAACAGAAGAAAAAACTGTTGCAGAAAAGGGTGAATTCCCAAGACTGGAAAAACTCCCTTGTAGCTCAGCAAAAACTGAGATCTATCATCAAATTCTCTAAAGCTAGCTACGAAAACAAAACTGCAGATTCTAAAGACAACTACAAGGCATTCTATAGTTATCTCAAGAATCTACACGGCAATACTCAGATCTGCTCGGAGTAACAGCACAATGGCAATACATATACAGAACCAACTGATATTGTGAACATATTGGCCAACAGATTCAGTGCTAACTTTACCCCCCTTTCACCCCCTAAAAGGCCTATCACAATACCTGAGGAATGCCAAGTCCCTATTATCACAGCTACAAATGTTAAAAAAACGCACTGTCCAAAGCCAAGAATACAGCTTCCATGGGACCTGATAATATCTCTGGCTGTGTTCTACATGAATTACAAAGTGAACTAGCACTACACCTGAGTACCCTGTTCAATCACAGCCTCATTTTAGGCTTTGTTCCTACCGAATGGTGCACTGCTACAGTCATCCCACTCCACAAAGGGGTAGTGACTACAGACCCTGGGAACTACCGCCCGATAAGTTTGATAAGTCTGATATGTAAGGCTATGAAGCACATCATCATCATGGACCTTATAAATAAGGACATAGGGAATCTCCAAACACTGGACCCCACATAGTTTAGGTTTGTGAAATGTAGATCATGCCTGCTCAACCTGATAGACTTCTTTGAGTCTGTTACCAGAGCTGTGGATGAGGGCAAGGTAGTTCACATAGCCTACCTAGATTTTGCCAAAGCCTTCGACACCATCCCTCACTCAAGAATCATAGATAGACTCACTAAACTAGGCATAAACCCCTATGTCATAAGATAGGTTGCCAACTGGCTCACTGATAGAACCCACATTGTGAAAGTAGCTGACTTCAAATCTGACTACCGAACAGTTAGAAGTGGTGTCCCACAGGGATTGGTCCTAGGTCCTCTCCTGTTTGGCATCTCCTTCTCTGAAGTTCAAGCCAACACAAAGGGACTCTGGCAGACCAAGTTTGCAGATGATTGCAAACTGGGAGCCATTATTGATTCTCCAACTGATGTAGATATTATAAAAAAAGCCCTCACTTACACCAGTGACTGGTGCCAGAACTATGGTCTTAAACTCAATGCCAAAAAGTGCATTGTCATTCCCTTTGGAAAAATTTGGTGCCCATGAACTACCACATAGGCGGTAGTCCACTAAACACCGAAGGTGTGATAAGAAACCTGGGGACACAGGTTGACAGCAACCTCTCCTTTGATAACCACATTGCCACTGTAGTCAGAAAGTTCTTCTATGTGGCACATCTCATTACAAAAGGTTTCTCATCCAGGAAGAAAGAGGTCATAATTCCTCTCTACTCGTCCCTCATTAGACCTATTATAGAATCCAGTGCCCCATTTGGTATGTACCTCAACAGACACCTACAACAACTGGAAAGGCCACAAAAATACCTCACTAAGAGGATCTTAGGCCTTAGACACATGCCCTATACATACAGACAGACTCAAAAAACTCCAGCTATACTTTGTCTCATCGCCTAGTTAGATGTGATCTCTGCTTGACCTACAAATCCATGTCTGACCCAGAGCTGCTAGATATGCTACTCCTAAAGAAATCCCAATACCTCCATGCCACATGCTCCAAGGACCTAAACCTCATTACCACAATAAA
>NC_056742.1:474659298-474691798 GCF_019279795.1 Protopterus annectens
AAGATTACCGGCAAATGTAGAGGTAGAGCAATCACTATCTCTGTAACCGATGGTGAAGAGCTTGTAAAATCTGTTGAACATTGTCACACAGGTGAACCACAAGAAGTGGAAAAATACAGGATTAGAGCGGAGTTAAAGCTAAGAGCTTCCCTCTCTAGGGATACACCTTGTGTTATAGTGGATGATGCTGTGGCCTCCACTTCCTTAGAGTATGCACCGTATTTGCCCAATAGACGTTCAATGCTTCAAACTATTAAGCATGTTCATTCTAAAGGGAGAAGTACTGTAAAGTCTACTGAAATTGATTTATTTAAGTTTGATGAATCACAATTCCCCCCTTAAAAATGGTGTCTTCTTAAAACAGTCCTGCGAAGATATCAGTAATAACATCAAGGTACTAATGCTGACGACAGATGCTAATTTGCATGACTTAACAGTTGCAAACATATGGTTAATGGATGGCATTTACTTCAAACGAGGTGCGGAATGTTGTCAGCTGTACACCATTCATAGTGTTGTCAAGTACGGTGCTCAAAGCAGAAGTGTACCTCTTATGTATTGTTTCATGAATAAAATGTCATTATGTGCATACAACCTAATTTGGAGATGTATCTTTCAGTTTTTCACTTATCGTAAACTAAATGTTAAAATCCCATTCGTGCTGTGTGACTTTGAGCCTGCAGCCATTCAGAGTGTAAACCGCAACATTAATGGAGTGGTATGCAAAGGTTGTTTCTTCCATTTCGGAAGAAACATTTGGAGGAAGATTCAGTGTTTTGGGCTGGCTTCACTATACAATTCAAATATTCATTTCCAACAATGCATTAAGCAGCTGACAGCATTAGCATTCCTAGAAGAGGATGCAGTGATAGACACGTTTCAACAGTTAAAACAGCACTTTCCTATTGTGGGCAAAGCGCTACTGAAGTATTTTGAAGAGTGGTATCTGATAGGGAAACCCAGAAGCCTGAAAACTGTCTACAACTTCTATCAGATTCCCTCCACTGTTTCCTGTGCAATTCTGGAACATCAGTATATTGAATGATTTAAATTTGCCCAGAACTCAAAATGCAGTTGAAGCATGGCACAAGAGGCTTCGTTGCATAGCTGGCAGACATTTGTTTGATATGTATAGCATTCTACGAGCAGTTACCCATGAACAAAACAGAGTAGATGAAATACGCTGCAGGATGTCTGCTGCATGCCCACCCACTCCAAAGAAGAGGTCTCTCATTCGTCGGCAAGAGCAATTCCAAACCTTATTCGTACATAGGGAGGAGTACACTACATTTGAGTATGTGATAGCAATTGCTAATTTACTACAAATATGAATGACTGGATGTCTTTTTTCGTTATGTACATGAACCAATTACATAAATATCTGAATGAATAGATAATGTGTTTCTTACTTCTTAATGAAGTGCTACTTTTGCAGTTAACTAAGTGCAGTTATGCTGCAGTTTACTGCTGTGTTATCACTTTTGATGATTAGTGATTCGGTTGAATGTATTTTCGTGGTTTGGTGTTTTCGGTGGTTTCTGTTTGTTTATTTGTGGTTCAGTGATTTATGCATTCGAGCATATGTACTAGATCCATATATATATATACATATACATGTTCAATTCACCTAAACAGAAGTAGAAGTGAATTATCTGCATTTTACAATTTGTGGAATTGGCTCACTCAGAAATAAATTGTTGTTGTTCATTGTCCCTGTGTAAGGTAGTGTTGTAATTGTTAGTCTGTTATTTATTTTTTTTATGAAAAATTTTATGACTTTAACATATTTACAATATATACACAGAAAAAAAGAAATTAAACATCACGTACAGTTATATAGTGTTAGGAATACATTGAAACATCAAGGAACTCTTATACAATTAACACATTAAGAGTCTTGTTATTTAAATAGCAACATTTCAAGGTTATTCTTAACTCTAAATCTTAATATGATTTATAGATCTTAATCTGATCACTTTTTTCAGTTTTACATAGTATTATTGTTAAATTTAAAAAAATCTTTGACTAAAGGAACTAAGTTTGATTTCCACTTTTTGTAATAACTTTTCTAGCTACTGCCAGTAAATAATAGAAAATATTTTTTGATTGGCTTTTACTGATAAAAGAGGTTGAAAATTCATTTGTATTATTGATCTAGTCAGAGAACAATTATCAGACCATAACTCCTTAAAAACATACTTACCTCTTCCAATATACATTTTTTTCACAATTTATGAACGTGTCCAGTCAGCTTTTACAAGTTTACTACATCTCCAAAAAATGAAATAAGTCATTTTACTGAACTTAGAGATTTTATAGGAAACTGTGTATGTATTTCCATATAAAAACTCTCTAGTATAAACTTGAAGTCTGACTAATTGATTTAAGTAGCAGAGTTTCATTTTTACCATCTATTAATTCACTGAATCAACTAGACTCTAAAAAGTTTCAGAATGTTTCTTCAAAATTATTGTTATTATTTATAATTAACTTATATAACTTGGGCAAGCTTCCTTTGTAGGTCAATTTACTTGCAATGACAGCATTCGTATTTTCATATAGTGGCTGAATAGTGGTCTGTTCCTCTTCATTCATATTATCTACAAATTCATTTAATTTCTTACTGATGGATAATATTAACTGGGTAACAGATTAATTCAACTCATTAAATATTCTCATGACTAAAAACTGAATAAAAAACAAAAGAACTGACCATCCACAGCCGAAATAATTACTTTATTAAAACAAAAACAGTAAGCATTTTCATGCACTAAATGCACTTCAACAGACCACAGTAAAAACAGAACACTCCCTTTATATATACAAAAAAACACTAATTAAAACAATTAAACTTAATGGTTAACTTTCCTATGTTTAAGAACAGGTCTTAAAGGTACATAAGCATTGAGTCCCAGAGACCTATGTGCAGATAATGTCGCAATCCGTTTCAGTTCTGCTTTCTCAACTTTGTCAATGATATTCTTTCCCTTAAATTTATTATCAAAAACTTGTAAAACCTTGAAAGAGAAACTATGTGTAGGATAGATAGTAACATGGTTTACTAATGCATTATTTAAAAATCTACACTGTACATCCCTGATGTATTCTAATATCCATTCCTTAAGGGAACAACTGGTCTTTCCAACATAGAAACAAGTATAGTTCTGGCAAACAACCAAATAAACTAAGTCATTAGAAGGACAATCTGCATGGAATCTATGAACAAATCTTTTTCCAGACAATGGGTTGGTAAAAGTTACATCATTAGATATATAACTACACACTCTACATAACTTACAAGGCTAGGTGCCTCTCCTAATAGGTGTAAAAATGACACTATTCCCAGTCTGCCTGATCAGGTATAGGAAAGTTGTTTTTTTCAGGGATGAGCAATTCTTAAAACTAAAACATGGTGTCTCTCCTAGTATTCTTTTGATAGTTTCATTAGTCATTAAGATGGGTCAGTTTTCTCTTTACTATTTCACATATCTGACCTATAGCATTAACATAAGTAAGTAGCACCCTGATTCTTTTCTCATAGGACATCTTCCTATTTACTTTTCTCTTTGCCTTAGAGAAATATGTTTTTGCTAAACCATCCCTTTCATTTAATGCTGCCTGTACATTAGCATTAATCTCATGTGATGAATAGCCCCTCCCACTAAAATTCTCAGTTAGAAAGTCTGTTGCTCTATTAAAAGAAATGTTATTACTACACAATCGAGACATCCTATAGGCCAGTCCTTTAACCACAGTAGAAAAGACATGGCCTGAGTGCATAATAGTTTTGTGTAACAGATTGTTCCTCCATGTATCTTTCCTATCTAATTTCCCATTATTAATGGTCAAATTAACATCTAGAAAGTTAATTGTTCGAATAGATGAATTACTAGTAAAACACAGAAAATTACTGGTATCCCCCAGGGACACTGCAAACTGATCTAACAGGTCTAAAGGCCCATCCCATAACAAAAATATGTCATCCATGAATCTCGCATAATATTTTATATATCCAGAGTAGCTGTGTGTAGCTAAAACATACTCCTCTTTGCACTGTGCCATAACAAGGTTGGTGTAGCTATTGGACATACTGTGCCCATGGCTACACCCATCCTCTGAATATAAACCTGATCACAAAATGTAAAAACATTATTTTTTAAGACCAACTATAGCAAATAAATAAGAAAACTATGTTCATTCGAGCATGAACTGTGTCTCATTAAATTCAAATGAACAGATTATATTCCATCTAAATTAGGAATAACCTTGAAGATAGTACACACATCCATAGTTACTAAAACACAATTACTCAAATCAATATCAATGACAGAATTAAAGTCTGTATAAAATGCTGTGTATCTCTTAATACAGCAAGTGCTAACTGAACAATTGGTTTCAATTCATGAGCAATAAAAATAGATGGAGGTTCAGTAAGCCATCCTTGACCTGCTACAACAGGTCTCATAGTTGGCTTATAAAATAATTTATGGATTTTAGGTAACCCTTGTATGTTTGGTAACCTAGGTCCATCGACTTTAAAATATTCATACAACTGATAATCTATAATCCTATACATCAAGAAGTAATATAAATCATCATTTACCCTTGATGTTATTCTAATAACATCATCCAATGAAATATTCATATGCGTAGAATCATCAGAGACAATACAGGTATACTATCAATATAAAAAATACTGTCCAGAATAACTGCTGCACCTCCCTTATTCACCAGCCTAATCTGGATACTAATAAACTGAGTAACTCCAGAGAGAAAGATAGTCAAGATGAGTTAGTTAGCTTCGCTTTCGATGATGAAAAGGACAAAGTGTTTTGTGCTTTTTTGACGTCAAGCGATTCTGGTAGCTTCGTTTTTAATCTGGATACTAGTTTAATTTTTAAGTTCATTAAGTGTTGTTCTTTGTTTTGGAGTCATAGTAAAAAAAAAGACTTTAGAATAATGTGTGTTGTGCATTGTGAATAAATCAATCTCATCAAGTTTCAAAAGAGATTCAAGACAGGGACTCAAAGTTGGATTAAAAACACTCAGTTTCTTAAAGGGCAATATAGTAGATGCAGTACTAATGTCAGAATAGAGAGTTTTCAACATTAAATTCCTGGAGAACAGTCTCAGGTTAATCATAACATCACTAAAACTAGAGGGACATGTGGGTATGAATGGTAAACCCTTACTTAACAATCTCTCTTGCCATTGTGAAAGAGTAAAATATGAAATGTTAACAACTAATGATTCAGACCTTATTCTTTTTGCTTCATTCACAATGGTGGGGTGTTCCATTCAGATAACATTCTCCTCTGCTTCCTCCCTTGGCTCATGGAATGCTGTCTCAAAGGTCTGTGTGGTTGCTTCATAACTACTGGTAAAAATGGAAACGAAGAAGACGTATCGGAGACCCAAACTGTAGCTTATTCCTTAGGGTGGAGCCCTGTGATGTATCATCTCACACTGAGGTAGACACTGTATTGGACCAATCAGACGTTGACTTTCTCAGTTTGGTAAATTTAACTGGCTCATGTACAACATGTTCCTTAGGGTGGGCCACTTGCATGTATCTACTAACATAATTTTTACCCACCCATTGTCTGGAAAAAGATTTGTTCCTAGGTTCCATGCAGATTGTACTTCTAAGGACTTACTTTATTTGGCTGTTTACCAGAATTGCAGTTGTTTCTACAATGGAAAGACCAATCATTTCCTTAAGGAACACATATTTGAATATGTCAGGGATATAGAGTGTAGATGTTTATATAATGCTCTAGCAAAACATGTTAGTATCTGTCCTACACATAGTTTCTCTTTTATGGTTTTACAAGTTTTTGATAATAAATTTAAGGGAATGAATATTACTGACATAGTTGAGAAAGCAGAACTGAAATGGATTGTGACACTATGTGCACATAGGGCTCCAGGACTCAATGCTTACGTAGCTTTGAGACGTGCTCTGAAAAATAGGAAATTGAACCATTAAGTTTAATTGTTTTTAATAAGTGTTGTGTCTGTTTTTATTGTCGCCTGATGAAGTGCATTTAGTGCATGGAAGCGCTTACCATTTTTGTTTTAATGAAGTAATTCTATTGGCTGTGGATGGTCAGTTCTTTTGTTTTTTATTCAGTTTTGTATTCAGTTTTTATTGGTATTTGAATGAACTGCCCTTTGAACTGAGAGGTCTTGCATTTTTACTTGGATTCTTGCAACTTCGTTTTTTTTTTTCCTTTCAAAGCATCCAGACCATAATACTAATCCATTCCTTTTTAGTAAATTCATTTTAACATTGCACTGAGTTTCCTTAAATATAGAAGTATGTGGAAAGGAAAAGCACAAAAAATTCCCATTTTGATATCAATGGAGTTTTAAAAATATATTTCTTAATTATTTTAAGAATTGATTTCATATATGCATGTATATATGTATATATATATATATATATATATATATATATATATATATATATATATATATATATATATATAGTAGCAGCACTACTACAAAAGCATACCTCAGCTATTACCATATCATCACCACAAAATTCCTTCACCACAAGCTTCTCCCAAATAACCCCAAAACTGATCTCTATACCAGTCTTCTACTATTCCAACCCTAAAGTCCTCTTTACTAACTTCTACAACCTAAAACTAATACAAAAATCCATTACTTAAAACTCCTCAAACAACTAGATGTTCTTTCATGGCCTTAAACATGTGTGGAGACATTCACCCCAACCCAGCTCCCACTCCTATTACACAGGCAAAAAAAAAACTAAAACTTATCAAACTTAATATCAGGAACATGTCCAATAAACTCACACTCTGTCATGCCTGGTTAACACACTTTAACCTGGATATCTTTGCTATTACAGAGATGTGGCTAAAACCAGAAACAAACAATACTGAAATTCTTCCCCCTGGTTACAGCATTATCAGAGTAGATAGAGCACATTAAAATGTTGTGGATTGTACATAGCTATGTTTCTTATTAAAATAATTATTTTATTTATTTAAATATGCACCTACTTTGTTATTCCAATTAACAATTAAAAAAATCTTGAGTAAAAAAAGGTGGTAGAATAGCTCTAATTTTCCATAACAACTTGATAGTTTCCCCATACTCAAATACTATACCAACATTCTGCACAGCCAAAATCCTTATAACATTTCTAAAACATAACTGATCTAAGAACATCTGTATAGTTGCTTTATACATCTCTCCTAGGCAAAACATTCCTGTTTTAGAAAATATTATAGCCTAGATATCTGAAACAATACCTAAATAAACCATTATCCTAGGGGATGTTAACACTGACTGGCAGACACTAACCTGATACCACCAAACAAACAGTATAAACCTCTGTGGGTGTACTAAACTTATTAACACATGTTCCTAACCTATGGAAAAGATCACATATTTATCACTTTGCATAAGGGAGGCAACTCCACTGACATCACAAACTTTCATCCTATTGCAGTCTTGTCCCCCTCTCTAAGATTCAAGAAAAATGTGTGCACCTACAACTTCTCCATCATCTTACACATAACAACCTACTTTTCCACACTCAACACGGCTTTAAACCTGCACACAGTACCTCAACAGCCTTATTATATTTCATGCACTGTCTACAAAGCCTGTGACACTGGCAAACTAGTATTTGCAGCATTTCTAGATTTGTCAAAGTGTTTAATATATGGTATCTCACTCCAAACTCCTTAAAGAACTTTCCAGCATTGGTCTACCCTCCTCCTCACTTCAGTGATTTTCTAGCTATCTAGCTGACAGGCAGAAAGTAGTAAAATGGCAGGGCTCTATCTCCCTATATTACATCACCTTCACAATGTACCTATTACTATTTAATGTCTTGACCAATAAATTATGTACATCCTCTGGTGAAGGCACTGTAATCTATTGTGCAGATGACTCCACTATCATCTGTGTATCAGACACATTAACTCACCTACAACACATAACAAGCTTTCTCCTCCATAGAAATATGGCTGTCCAATGCTGAACCCCTACTGAACCCCAAAAATTCACCCACAAACTCCATAGCTCTAATAAAACAAACTTCAAGATCGTTTCAGCCAACAATACTAAAACTGAATTGGTTCAGCATACCAAACTACTAGGTCTCACAATTGGCAATAACATCAAGTTTGACCTACACATACAAAACAGTATAAAAAACCCACCTAAAACTAGCCATGCTATACAGGAATAAAAACTTTCCCACAGCAGCTACTAAAATTACCCTTTCCAAAACCTACCTCTTGCCCTCACTGTTATATCGGTTCCCAATTCTAACTAACTTACAGCACTCCCTAAGAAAAAAAAGTAGAAAGCTACTATAACAAAATTGACAAATTTGCCATAAACACCCCCCCCCCTCTAATTCATCACTGTAAATCCCTAGATTGCCTAAGATGGCTTGAACTCCCTCTCCACCTCCAATATGTACAACTTACTACAGTATACAAAATCATTCAAAACCCAGTAGCTTTTCCTGCTCTTAGCCCATTAATCAACTTTTATAGCCCAGATTAACATCTCAGATCTGAAGACAAACATCTCTTCACAACTTATAAACCTAATAAAACTCCAGGCCTAAGCCTTTACATCTGCTCTGTGGCCAAACTATGGAACTCCTTTCCTTTAACTATCAAAACTGCTACTAACATGCACTCCTTCAAAACCTTGATAAAAGAATACTTCAACAAAGCTTGGATTTGCTCCTGTATGAGTCCAGGCTGAGGTAATCTTACACCTTTTTCTACTCTCTCTATCCCCACTACTGACTTACCCTATCTTCCCTTCCTCTACTGATGTTACACGTATATGTTTTCCACAGCAATTCCTACTATCCTCTACTCTTCCCTACTTATACTATCCTATGCCTTCACCAATGCAGTCTGTTACCATATTTCATCACCTCCAGAATATTAATAATCATTATGATAATCTATTATGCAAATAATGCTGCATCTTATTATTATCAGGGTTTCCATATAATTTATGTTTGAGCAATATGCCTTTATTATGCCTGTTGAGTTTTTATTTTTACAAACTAATGTGTAGATTTTCAAATTTTGCACTTGAATGTTATAGCTTTGTTATGTCTGTTAAGTTTTCATTCTGACAAACTAATGTGCTGCTTTCATATTTGTGTTTTAATGCTATGACTTTATTATCTCTGTCTAGTTTTTCATTCTGATAACCATATGTATCTGGAGTTTTTCCTCCCCAGGTCTCCGCTGAAAGTGGGTATCTCATGATTCAGATGGGCTTTCACAGTAAACAAATGCCAAATAAATAAATAAATATGTTGATTCTAAAGATTAGAATGCATTTCCTTCTAGGGTAAATTTTATTAACCAGATGAAATTATTGTTACATATTTCTAATTGATCATATTTGATAAACTTATAATGATTTAGTATAATCTGCTCTTGAATGTTTTTTATTTGACTAGTATAGGTTGAGTCAATCCAGACTATAAAAGAGTTAAAATATGCAGCAATAGAATGACATTCTACATTTGGGAAGGTAATACCACCATACTCCAATAATCTTATATGATTTTTATAAGCCTATAAGACTTTCTTGGATACCATGAAAATGAAGTTAACCTTTTTTTTCCATTTTCATTAAAAGGTTTTTGTCAGGTATTAAAGCTCTTGAATGCAATATCTCTCGCTCTCTCTCTCTATATATATATATATATATATATATATATATATTTATATATATCTTGGGTAATATACTCATTTTAATAAGTACTAATCTATCCTCAAAAGTTAAAAATATTCCATGTTTAATAAAAAGCTACACTTCTTCAATTATTTTTTCAAAATTATTATTAATAATGTTACTCACGTACTGATAGATTTTAATTCCTAAATCTTTTAGTTATTTTCCTTCCCAGTTATATTTATATTTGTCTTTAAACTTATTATCTAGCAATTGAGTTAACACTAAAGCTTCAGTTTTTTTTATTATTATTACATTTCGGCAGTGATACTTCTTGACACTTTTCAATTTCCTCATCTATTTCTTTGATTGAGGAATTAAAATCTCCTGTTAGTAAAATATCATCTGCAAAAAGCTGTTTTTTAGACTGACAATCATTATTAATTGGGGAGCCATCAATTATTTCATTGCTTCTTATACTATTAGATAAGGGTTCGATAACTAATACACATAGTAGAGGGGGCAAGGGACACCCTTGCTTTGTGGCTTTGTTTAAAGTGAATCTTTGAGAAATGTAAGATTCATTTTTGACATATGTTTTGGAGTCTGTATACATTTTTTTAATATTCTAATAAATTGCTCTGGAAATTGAAATGCTTCTAAAGTTTTAAACAAGTAGTTCCAGTTTACAGAATCAAAAGCTATCTTGATAATTAAGCTAATTCAGGAAAATTTTTTGTTCAATCATTTGCTAAATCTAAGATAATTACTACCCTTGTTGTATTATCATACATTATTCTATTGACTATAAATCTTGTTTTATCAAGTAATTTATATACTTTATATACCAATTTTGTAACAGAGATGGAATTAAATATTTTCTAGTCTATATTTAATAATAAAATAGGTCTATATGAAGAAACCAACTTTTTTCCTTTCCTTGTTTAATAGGTGAGATTACAGGAAATGCCCATAAGGAAGGAATTATTTTTGTTACTCTGAATTATATTGAAAATTTCACTGAGCAATTCTAAAATATTTAATGGAAGCAGACTATATAATTCCATACTTAAGCCATATAATCCTGGAGATTTTCCATTTTTACTTTTTTTTTAATTTCTGTAACTTCCATCAGGATGATAATCTTATTCAATAAACAATATTTTTCTTTAAGTAATTGTAAATTTTGTAGTCACTGGGATTATTATTTGTATCTTTATTAAGATCCTCATGGAATTTTTCTAAAAATATTAAGCATTTCCTATATGTCTGAAGTAAAGTTATTAGTCTGAGGATTTTGGATATTATTGATTTGTGCTTTTTCACTTAAGATCATACATCTATTAACTAGTCTATGTATATATTTTGACATCATCACATAACTGTGCAATTTTAACTTTTCTAAAGCTATCTCCACTTTATACATTAAAGCTGATTGATATATTAATACTTAGTGCATTATGATCAGATAAAGTACAGTTAGAGTTAATAATATTACAACATAAGCTATTAACATTCATCAAAATCTAAGCAAATCATATGTCAGCATAAGCTCAATATAAAACATTAATATAGCTTTTGTTTTACCAACTCTTCACTTCCAAGAATATGGAAACATATGTTATTTTGAGTAGATTTCTGACACATATCATATATATATATATATATATATATATATATATATATATATATATATATTTGAGAAAAGAAAGAAAAAAAGTTCCTTTCTGTTTTCACAGGCACCAGTGATGTACTTTGACCTGGATTTTATTCAGAGCAGCTTAAGACAGAAAGTAAGGCAAGCAAGAATCCAGGATTCTGACAGAAATGGAACATTATTTTGTTCCCAGGCTTTCTTTAAGTGTTGCTTGCTTCATAACTGACTTGTGAAGGGAATGTATTACATAGAAACAAAGAAAACAAAATAACTAGCTCTTTAATATGTCTAGTTAGCATATTACTTAGCTCTGACCTTCTGTTATACCAGCAAAGCACATACTAAGCAAAGTTAAGCAAATAAAATACAATTCTTAACTTATATAATCTTAAAGTTACCATTTCTATTGCTTAGAACTTAATGAGATTCCCTGACAGCAAGTATTTGTTTACCATTTAGAAATATATTTAAAGTTAAGTTAAATTAAATATGTTAAGTTTTTCATTGTAACTATACTAAAACAGTAAAGCTAACCATTTATATTCCTCATCATGAAAAATGTTTTAGCTTAAATTATTAATAGAAGCTTACATAAGTTTTGAAGGTTAAAGTCCAGTAAAAATCTAGTGATTTAGAAAATAACAATGTTGCACTCGAGTGAAAGTCACTTATTTTTAGGCTTTTTAATTTTGCAAGCAGTTTTCCAAGAATTCAGCTCACTCTGTCTCTTGAGGGTTTACTGTTCCACTCCATTTATTCTGGATTATTAAGGATTTTTTGTTTGATCTTTGCAGGAAACTCCAAAGTGGCATTACTATTATTCTTTTAAAGTTAGTTGATCAGTAGTTAACAGGATTTTCGTTTACTCATTATTTTACTGGAATAATTATTAGAGGGCTGGACCATGCCATTTTTAATATTTGATCTTTTTCTAAGCTGGTCTTAAACTTAAGTATAATTGAACATGGTAGTGAATTTTCCTTCTTTGAAGGTGCTCTCAGGGATCAATGTGCCCTTTCAATTCCAAAAGATAAAGTTTCAGGTAAATATAATGTTTTATGTAGCCAGGCTGTTAAGAAGCTTATTACAGTATCTTGTTCGTGCTTTTCTGGTACACCATGTTATTTCATCTCAATCAATTTTCTAAATCATCAACTTTATCTATGAGCCAGTTATTTTGTTTTAAAAAAATCAGTCTGAGACTCAGCTTCAGTTACTTTTCCTTCATGATCATTTAAAGCTTTTTTCATTCTGCTGATCTGTCCACTTTGTTGTTTCATAATTTCTAAATGTTCCATCTTCTTTTTTGTCTCTTCTTTGAAACTTTCTATTTTTGCATCCAGTTTGTCTATTTAAGTAATATGTCCTGTATGCCAGGTATTATTGACTGGATGTATTTTTTAACATAAGAATCCTGAGTAGCATTTCTTGAGTGGCTGAGGTTGAAGCCTTTTCTCTCTTAACCAAGCAATTGAAATTCTGACAGGAAAATCACTGTACAGCTTTTGCAGAACTTGAAGCTATAAATCTTTTCTCTGAATATTAATGAATAAAATTAGCTAATAAGTATCCCCATTTTTTATTTTTTATTATATTTAAAGTTTTCATTCATAGAGCTTTCACCAGTTGCTGATCTCAGTTAGCCATCTTGGCCACACCCCTAGTCTATTATTTTTAACTGCTCATTAACTTTCCACATCAATGTTATTAAAGAAAGGTAATCAGGGTTCATTGCAACTGCAAAGTTGTTTACTCTAATTCTGTAAATAGCAATGCCAAGTTATAATGCCCTTTTCCATTCATATTGAAAGGTGTTCTTTCATCCTCTCATTAGAAAAATGAAGGCATTACATAAACTCATTGTCTCTGATCTTGTCTAAAGCAGTGCGGTGACTACCATATTCTTATTGATAGAGATTCCTGACTGATTGTGAAATAGCTACACTGTGAATTGCAAAAGTTAGAGCCAATGACATTGATTGCCAAAACAGAAAAATTAAAAAATATATTTTCATGGGTCAAGTCCTCCCCAACCCCAAACCACCTGCTAGTTATGTATACCAACTCTGATATTGCACCACACTGGAGAAAGAGCCACTTCCATGATCCCTACTGTTCTGCAACAGCAGCTAAAACAATCCTTGCTCACTTCTGAGGTTCTGTGCTGAGCCGTTGCTGTTGTTGGCTTGATATTTTCATTCCAATTCCAAAGTAAAGGCTTTGGGAAGGACTACTAAATGTTTGCAGGATATCTGAGATGTTTTTGACTTAACAATAGTTCAAGTAGCAGTGAACAGTATAGGGCATTATGCTCACGCCACAAATTCATTATCTGTGAGATTGTAAAGTAATACATTCCCAGTCCAGATGTAAAAAAAAATTAAATATCAGCAAAACTTTTTAAACTGTGGTAACATTGCATTATTTATTGTGTATGATCTATTTGAATTTTACTGTCTGTTAGTTACAAACCTTTGGGATTAAAACAAGTTCTGTGAACGTTACCCTGGTTTCAGAGACTCATAATTTTAACAGCAAAACAGTGTAATCATAAAATGGCTCAGGTGATGAAATATTTTATTTTTCCATTAGTCATTTTATTTTAAAAGGCATTCTTGTCAGGTAGTATAAATGCAAATAGAAATGGAAAATTCTTCCTTTCACCCTCAAATATTTTTACTTTAAAGTGTTTTTTTCCTTTGCAAAAGTAATGGATAATATACATAGTGTCCCCACTTTTGAATAAATTAAACAAAAATAATTAAATATCATACCATTTTCTTCTCTCTGATGACCAAACATACAGTACTTGCTTTTCACTGTTAGTTGTCATGCCAGCAACAATGCTAAAGGAAGAGTATACACTGTGTCTAATGCTGCAGTTAGGCAAATATACAAACATACATTCTGAAACACTGTGTCTAATGCTGCATTTAGGCAAATATACAAACATACATTCTGAAACACTGAATCTAATGCTGCATTTAGGCAAATATACAAACATACATTCTGAAACACTGTGTCTAATGCTGCATTTAGGCAAATATACAAACATACATTCTGAAACACTGTGTCTAATGCTGCATTTAGGCAACTATACAAACATACATTCTGAAACATATGTTATGGATTTTTTTAAATAATAAGTATGTGTGTTGAACTATACAAAACATAATAACAGTGCACCCAGACAATCACACTGAAATGATCAGACAGTGAGTTGAATTATTATTATTTTTTTTAACCATTTCTGGTAATACGTATCTTTTGTTTTTCTCCAACAAAAGAACTTGACTGAAATTCAGAAATCTGGGTGAAACAGTGTGTGATATGGCAAAGTATAGATTAGAAAGATGCCACAACTCAGAATGGCTTCAAATACTTCACAAACTGTAATGAAAATCAGATATAAGTCTAAATACTGTGGGTGAAGCATTTTCTAATTACCTAATCTTAACTCATTAATCATGTGTTCCTTCTCTAAATGCAGCTCTTTCTTCCATTACTGATAACCACAGTCACCAATCACATTCTTCTATCCCATTAACATGCAAACAACCAGAAAACTAATCAGGTCTTTCATGTTTTTTGATTAAAATTGTTCTTATGACCTCTCATTCTGATTATCGAAGGCTTGTGTCATATTCTTATCAGTGATCCTCACACATCATTAATTTATCACTATTACCTGTCATCATTTCTGCACCCAAACCAGCATTGCATGCTACTGTGATTAAATGTTACCTCATCCCCTTGGCAGCAGAATTCAGCAACATTTTGAAAAGAGTTAACAGACCTTATATGTCATATTCCCTAAATCAGTTTTATCAAAGAGCAGAGGACCTACACTTCTCTTCTCTCAGTTTACTGGTGTAGTTTTCCTAAATCTGTGTGAATCTCTTGATTTGGTGTCACATCCCTTCCTCCTCAGTGAACTCAGATTTTTATGGACTAGATCATCTCTCAATTAACTGTTTTTCAATGAACTACCTAGCAGGGTGTACTGGTCATGTACTGCTTAATAATGATTTCACCTAACACTTTAGCATTTTTCAACATTCATAAAAGAGCTTTTCAAGCATTCATTTTTGTCTGTTTACTTTTCTTCATCACTTTGATCTCATGCCTTTGTGAAAACTCCTGAGACAACCAATATACTACATAGATAATACAGGCTTCGCTGAATCAGACTTTTTTCTCCTTTTCCATACTATCAAAGATCAAAATGGCTTCTTTCTCCTAGCTAGATTGATGTTCAGCATGCAATTCACTCTAAACCTATTAAAAAGTTAAACCATGTTTTTCTCAGTCATCATGAAATGAAATGTTTCTCCTGACCCATTTGGGGTGTTCTATGTCCTCTTTGAGATTAGTCTGGAAACTCTCTATACTTTTACA
This sequence comes from Protopterus annectens, assembly GCF_019279795.1. NCBI lineage: Eukaryota > Metazoa > Chordata > Ceratodontiformes > Protopteridae > Protopterus > Protopterus annectens. The sequence continues at coordinate 474,675,050 of NC_056742.1, forward strand.
TATCAGGAAATATATGTTGCTATATGTATATATTACTAATATTTACAGTCGTGCTAATATTGCTATATTTGCTGTACTGTGTGTACTACTGTATGTTTTGAAAAGTGCTATTGTCACTTCATACTGGTTGGATTTCTTAATTCTGCATTCATGTATTGCTGTATATTAACCTTGCTGTTCTCCTGAAATCATGTGTCAGTATAAAACAAAAACACTGAAAAGTAGAGTGCATGAAGCCTTGCCATTTTAGAGATTTTTTTCCTTGGCTTAGGGGGGCCTCTGGACTATAACCTCTTCTAGTTACTGTTTTCAAATGGTATGCAATTTCAGACTTGTTTTCCTAGCAGAAAACAAAAACCTTTTATTTCTGGGCATTCACTCTAGGCATCTGTTTTCAGCAAAAAGCCTCCAGACATATTTAAACTGAACTCTGGCCCTGTCACTGGACATTAAAGTGTCAAGGAGGTCAGAAATGGTGATTAAATCAAAGGATGTAGAAGAAATCCTAGTGCCTGCAAAGCCAATACTACCTCGTCTCCTAGTCTGCATTTTTTGTCAAAAAAAAAATGAATGAATAAATAAATCAATTAAATTAATTAATGAAGTAATAATGTGAGAGGAAAATAAGCTGTACCAAAAGCGGGCTCTGGAAAATAATTATGTATGCACAGCTGGGCTTATTCCACTGCACACATAGATGAAGGAATTCTAGATCCTTCTCTCCTGTTTTTGGAAGAAGTATGTAGTGTAGAAAAAATAACTTGGTAAGTCAGACATTCAGTTTTGTCCCTTCTACTTTCTTCTGTGACAGCTGTACATCCATACGTGGGCATCTGAGATGCCCAGCTAAAATACCTACACAGACTCTGAAAATACTTTGCTGGAGGACTGCCATATGGGCCCTCTCTCTGACAGAGGAACTAAAACTGTGATGTTGCATCTTGCTTACCTCAGGGTCCAGGCTACACACAAATAATTTCATAGTTTCATAGTATAGTACTAGGCTATCTGCCCTGGGGCATTTGTAAGCCTAGCCATAGTGATGTGGCTTTTGCCACCCCATGAAATGGTACAAAAATGTACAGAATAAATCTAGAATACTGTGCCTCTGTCTAGTAGTGACACAGTGAAGGTCCCCTTATATAATAGAATTAGTTTACTGAGCCCCTATCTAGCAGTGACACAAATGTGACCCCTGGGGTAAACTTACGATCTCCCATCCACTCATCAAGATTTCTCTTGAAGAGAGTCAGTGAGGGGCTCTGCCTAATACGAACTGGGATCCTGTTCCAAAGCATGGGAAGCCTCTGGGTTATGAATCTATCCCTCCAGCATGTCCTATTCATACTTGTGCCGAGGTTTAAGTCTTTAGCTCTCGTGGTCCTGATGGATTTGGATTTTTGAGGTGGAGTATGTCCATCAGATCCTGATTGGACATGGCCTTGTCACGTCAGGCAGAGATCACCTCTGAGCAGGCGGTATGCTACTGAATAGAGCTGAAGTTTCTTTAGTCTGGCAGAATAAGACATATGTTGGAGACCCTTGATCCTTTTGGTGAGGTACTTTTGTGGTCTCTCCAGCTGTTGCAAGTGCCGGGTGAGGTACATACCAAATGGGGCATTGTACTCAATCATGGGTCTGATGAGGGAGGAATATAGGGGTACAATGACATCCTTGGATCTGGATGTGAAACCCTTCATGATGAGGTGTGCAAGGTAGAATGTTTTTCTAACTACTTTGGCAACGTGGGTGTCAAATGAGAGGTTGCTGTCTACTTGGGTCCCTAGGTCTCTGATTACTTTTTCTGTACTCAGTGGGTTGCTGTCTATGTGATAATTTGTGGGTACTTTGTTTTTGCCAAAGGGATGACTATACATTTTTGGCATTTAGTTTAAGGCCGTGACTCGGCACCAGTTGTCGTTTCAGTGAGGCCTTTTTGTAGGATGTATGTATCTGCTGGTGTATCGACTATGGCGCCTAGTTTGCAGTCATCTGCGAACTTTGTCAGCCACAGCCCTCCCATGTTTGCTTTAACATCTGAGAAATAAATGCCGAACAAGAGGGGTCCCAGGACAGATCCCTGTGGGACACCACTTGTGACTGGCTTTGAGTCTGACATTGCTCCAGGGATTTTAACTTTATGGGTTCTGTCCTTTAGCCAGTTTGCAACCCATCTAGTGACATAAGGGTTTACTTTTAAGCTGTTTAGCTTATCTATGATGCCTGAGTGGGGTATTGTGTCGAAGGCCTTAGCCAAGTCCAGGTATGCTGTATGGACTGCTTTGCCCTCATCAATGGCTCTAGTGACTGTTTTGAAAAAGTCAACCAGGTTTAAAAGCCAGGATCTGCCCTTTACAAAGCCGAACTGGGTGGGGTCAAGCGTCTGTAGGTCCCCTATGTCTCTGTTTATGAGTTCCATAATGATTCTTTCCATATCTTTGCAGACCAGGCTAGTCAAGCTTATGGGGTGGTAGTTTCCAGGGTCTGTAGAGGCACCCCCCTTGTGGAGTGGGACCACTGTGCTGTAGGCCAGTGTTCAGGTACATATCCCGAAGTAAGGCTAAGGTTAAATAGCATTTTTATGTGTGGGTTTAGCTCCTCTTGGAGTTCACGTAACACGCACCCCGGGATACCATCAGGTCCCACTGATGCTGTGTTTTTTGCTTTGTTTAGGGCGGTTCTCACTTGGACATCTGAGATGACAGGGAGATTTACATTCAGCTGGGATAAGTATTTCTTCTTTTAGGGGTGAAGGAGGCGAGAAATTTGCACTGAACCTGTCGGCCAGAATGTTAGCAATATCTCTGGGTTCAGTGTATTTTTTGTTGTTGTGAACCAACTCTGAGCATATCTGAGGGTTTCCGCCCAGGTTTCTAACATAGCTGAAGAAGGCTTTGTGGTTATCTTTAGTGTCCTTAGCGATTTTTATCTCAAAGTTTGCCTTGGATGTTTTATGAGAGAACGTAGTTTTCTGCTAATGTTGATCAGAGATGTCTTCCCTTCGTGGGATTTCGCTCTGACGTGCAGTAGCTTCCTTCTTTTGTTATACAATTTGTTTATGGCTGAGGTCCACCAGACAGGATGCTTACATTTGGTGGAGAGGGACTTTGATTTGTTTGGGATTGCATGATCCATGCATTCTTGGAGATGTCCATAGAAAGCATTTGTGAAGGATTCGGCATTGTGGGATGTGGTATCCACTGGCACAGTGGGCTTAAAGGATACCATCTCAGTCTTAAGAAGAGTGAAGTCTGCTTTTGAGAAGTTTTTCACTGTGGTCTTTTGTGCTGGGGGTGGAGGTGGGATATGTATATCCAGGGTGATTAGTTTGTGGTTAGATCTCACTAGTGAGGGGTATACTTCCAGTGTGGAGCATTTTGTCCCCATGTTTGTGATGATCAGGTCTAGTATATTATCTCCCCCAGTGGGAGAGGTGACTAGTTGTTCCAGTGCATTTGAATTTATGAATTCCAGGAACCTTTGGGCTAGGGTATTAGGGCTAGAATAATGTACCCAATCTATGTTTGGGTAGTTGAAGTCTCCCAGTATGATGGTATTTTGTGATACATTCATATCCTCCAATGTCTTCAGGAAGGCTGAGTGGGGTTCTTGAGATTGGGAGGGTGGTCTGTAACATGCTACCAGTTGTATAGCAGTTTTGCCTATGGTTAGTTGCACCTGTATGGTCTCTGATGCTTCATGTGTTGCTACTAACCTGGAGGTGTATGGTGTCCTTTATGAATATGGACACTCCCCCTCCCTTTGTAGTTCGGCCCGGGTTTTGGGGCCGAAAAGCATGATACGAGGTATAGCCTGGTAGCACTGGGGTGCTCTCAGGAGCCTTGAACCAGGTTTCAGTTACTGCACAGACGTCGATGTTCTCCATGCTGAGGAGTGCATCAAGTGCCTGCATCTTGAGATTTAGACTTCTGGCATTGAGCAGCATTACCCTTAGTTTTTTTCCATTTTTGTTTTCTAAGGAGGTGGGTTTGTCTTTTGAGCCTTGCCTAAAAAGGCACTATGGGGTGGCAAGAGCCTTATCCAATATCCGAAGCCCAGTGGTGACAGGTGTAAGCCATCCCTTGTGAAGCAGCGTGGCTTGTCCAACATATCATCCCAGGCAGACAGACATTGGATCCCCTTAGAATGACACCAGTACTTGAGCCAATTGTTAAAGCTGATCATCTTGTCTTTGTATTGTGGTATCATTCTTGGTGAGGGCAAGATGCTGCTCAGGGTCAGGGTCATACCAGCCTGGGCTACATAATCGGAGAGCTCCTCTATGTCTCTTTTCATGTAGTCCAGGGAGGTACATTTCAGTTCATTCACACCAGCATGGACAATGACGGAGTCATATTTGTACTTGCTTTGGAGTGACCTGAGTGCGTGTGTTATGTGGCAGATCCTAGCTCCTGATAGACAGCTCACAGTCACCTTCTCCTTGTTCAGCCTGGCCAGTGGGACATCAGTGTGTCTGACTATGGAGTCACCTATTGCTAGTGTATCAGGCAAGGTGTTTGGCCTTAAGGGCTGCAATTGGTCGACACACTGATTTATTGAAGTATGTGTTGCATGTGTTTTGTTTTGAGGTGGTGGATTTTTGGATGTCTGCTTTGGGAGCCTCTGTTGTTTTGCTAAGTTTTTTATTAGAGCCTCCGAGTATGTCTTTGTGTTTTTATGTGTTTGGTTTGCAGTTGTGGTAGGTCTATGTGGGACTGGGATTGTTGTGTGCATGGTTGCCATCTCCTCCTGTCTGGTCATGCCAGCCCTGAGTTGAGAGAGTTCAGCCTCCAGTTTGGCTATATAGTTGCATCTCTCACATGTATTTGTGTTTGTTGGGAGGAGGAGAGGGTTGTCTGTGTACATGAGACAATTGTCTCATGTCTGTACATGAGACAAATGCAGACCAAGTTGCAGTAAGAAAGAGGAAAGTTTGATTAAAGGGTGTATAACCATGTATACCTGATGCTGAATTTGATGTTTGCCCACAAAGGAGCCAACTTTGATGTGTAAATAAGTAAACTTAGTTTTGTGAATTTAAACAGAGGCAGTGGGCACAGAATCCACGGCTATCCTTCAAGCGCTCATCAAGGACCAAAGACCCTTTAAACATGGACAATTGGCTAACAAAGAACTAAGAGATAAAATAAAAGTAATTCTTTAATTTGGTCTGGACTTACCAATACTACTGGGTATGCCTCAGCAATATACATATAATTGATGTCAGTGAATGTTCTGACTTCTTACTGCTGCACAGCACTGTTTGATTAATACCTACATACCAAATCATTAAGTTATATTAAATTCTATTTTTAAACAAATCCAACAGTGTACATGCTGTTGTAATTATCAGCTTAATTCAAAAATGGAACAATAGGTTTGGAAAGGAGCCAACTTATTTGTACCTACAAGAAAATAAATAATTGGCAGTATAAAATAATTATACTCCTGCCATATTGCTCTGACACAACAGATAAATGTTATGAAACACACAAGCTAGTATAGTGGGAAAATGCGTGCATTAATTTGTATGTGCTAGTATTAAGTTTCATTATGAGTTAATTGTTTGCTGTTCTCATGCCAACCCATATATAGTTTTTATAAATAATCTTGAAGTACTCTTGTGTGATTAACATTCATTCTAAAATAAATAATAAATCATCAGTGTGTGTCTAATATATGTAACCAAATGTATGTTTTCATGGTGGCATTGATAAATAGTCCCTTTCTAATATGCAAATGAAAAGGATGCCATTGGAAGGGGTGTATTTCTATCCTCCTCTGGAATTGCTATGAATTGTGAATAGTGCTGAAAATTAGTTACAAAATAGTTAGGGATTAATGTAAAGCATCAGTTGTATAAAATAATTATATTGTGGATTATGTACTAGAACAGACAACATAGATTATATCTTGAATTATGAAGAATGCTTCTTTACAGAGTTCACACACACTGAAATTAACCTCAAAACTGTTATGATGAGGAATATATGGCTTTGTTTTTTTATTAAGTCAAAACTATTGGCAATATAAGAAAATAACTTTAAGACATGGAATGACAAAAGGTTTTAAGCTATGTGACAGAACCTCTAAAAAAAACTTTGTCTGGAATGTCTAACAACTTCATGAATACCATCAACATCTTGATCACGATAGCCCCTAGTAATAGATTCAGCCCTCATCTGTCATCCAGAGATATGACAGAAAAACCTTATTTTTCTTCATCTAATCAGGTCAATACAAACAAAATTACTAAACACAAATTATTTTTTGGTTTAACATATTCTAATGATGAGAGGAAGATCAGAGATATTATACACAAATATTGACCAGTATAAGATATATATAGACTTGTGGGTGATACCCATTATTTTGGCTATAAGAAATCTTTGTGACATAAGTTATGTTACCCCCAAACTACAAGACAATTGGGTGAAGTTATAATAGAATATGGGATGAGGAAATGTAATATGTGTTCTTTTTGTACACACATAGATGAATCCCTAGTTTTTATACATCCAGAAAATAATATGAAGCTTTTTAATCTACCTAAAGCAAATTGTACTACTAAGAATTTAGTTTATTTGGCACAGTGTAATGGTTCTTGTTATGTGTGTAAGATGAACAGACACTTACGTGAGTGCATTCGTGACCATTTGCACTGTGCCCGTAGAGGCATGAATTATAGTGCATTAGCAAAACATATGAAAACTTTTGGGGTAGAACACTCATTTAGATTTTTAGTATTAGAAACATTGTAAGTTACAACTAGGAGATGTGATTTACTAAACACAACTTACCAAACTGAATTAAAGTGGATTTTTAACCTTGGGGCACATTATGCCCCAGGTTTGAATGCTAGTGGGTCTATATAAACTGCTTTGAGAGCTACATTTTTAAAAAAAGAGATAAAGACTTATATTTGTATATTTAAAAACTTTTTATTTTATTTTATGTATGTATATTTTTAAGTTTTAATTGTGGTAACTTAGCAACTTTGAATGCACTTTCATTTGATTGGCTATCCTAATTATGCTTTGTCTTTTTATAGTGATAAGACTGAGCTGTATTTATGACCTGAGGAAGCAATTTTTCGAAAGCACTTATCTTTGTGTTTTTTATGTGTTTCATTAAATAAGTATTTTTTACACCTCTGCTGTGGGCTGTTTTGGAACAACTATTTATTGGTTTTGTACTTTGGTTCATGTTCCAGTGGTTTACCTTCTCAGGCAGTGTTTTTATCATTTTGTTAGGTTGCACAATCATGTTCGATACCAGAAAAATCAGAAGGCTGAAGGTTCTAACCCAACATCAGCTGCTTATTTTAATCTTCTAGTAAAGGTATTGTAGTGAAACATTTGAGAAAAGGGTGGTATACTCCTGAGAGGCTGCCCTTTGGGTGGTACACTATAAATTGGTCAAATCTGTAAAAGGTGCAAAAGATCCAATGGCACTTACCCATAAGGGAAGGTTGAACTTTCAGTTACTCTAGTAAAATTAGCCCTAGTTGTGGCACATTCCAAAAAAGACAGGTGAATCTACATTAGTGAGCTGCCCAAATTATAGTAAATGAATTCAAATGACATCTTATGACTCTCCTAACAACTGACTTTGGCTAGTTGAATGAATCCAGTCATCAAAGGTTTACTAAAGAAATAAGAAATAAAATAAACAAATAAATACAAGATGCATACATATATTCTGAAACCCTTTATAAAACACTATAATTTTAAATTGTAGAAATGTTGGAGCAAACTGACATTTTGTGTGGAATACTAAAAAATCTATTTTACCATAACCATCATAGATACATTTTAATACAGCAGATATCTCTGGCGCTAATCTTAGTATAAATAGATAACTTCAGCAATTTATCTTCACTACTAATGCTGCTAGATTCATTAGCTTTATTACCCAACTCATTTAAAAACTGTTGCTCTTAATCACAATGGGAGAAAGACACATTCAAATGTAAATTGCATACAGATTAAAAAGGTCAATTTGAAAGGCAAGTGAGCTGGGACAGACTTTAATGTATACTTCTAATCTATCCCTTAAGACTTGAAATTATACGGCATCCAATTAATAAAGTGATAAGCTTATAATATCCAAACTATTTACAATCTATGTTTAATGAATCTGTTCTGTTTAATAAAAATATATTATCTGTTAATTTTTATGGGAAATTGATGCTTTACCTGTACCTTTGCCTATTTGGTTGCCCCAGTGCATACCCCAGAATTCATGGAAACAGTGCAGCAGTGCAACTTTCCCTATAGAGATGTGAGAAGTTAGACTGCTGAGTAATTTTTCAGTTCATAGTCATGCACATTCCTACAAGGACAACATCCAGTTACCCAGTATTGTACTTGACTATGAAACAGTGCACTGAGCAGCTGAAACAATTGTCCAATGGAGTGCCCTAGGTAGTAGGAAAACCTCAGCAAGCTGTGACATTCCCTACATCTATAACACATGTATATACACACACACACACACACACACACACACACACACACACACACACACACACACACACACACACACACACCTTGACATATTTGAGCAGTGGTCTATACAGATTCACATCACTGAAATGGATTGGCTTGTACAGCAAAACTCCCATTCAACCTCACAGCATTGGAGCCCTTGGTCTGCAAAGGACTTAGTCTCCAACCACCAGTGCATAAAGAAGCATATTTTCATAGTCCACACATAAGGATTACTGAATTTATACATAAGGACTACTGAATGTATACAGTATTCGAATATTGCAGGCTGAATATCACCAAATGCACCACCTGATACCAGCTACTTTTATAACCACAGTGCATCCACTGTGTTGGGAATTTAATCTCCCACCCTGAATATTGCAGGCTGAATACCACTGAATGCACCACCTGATACTAGCTACTTTTATAATCACAGTGCATCCACTGCGTCAGGAATTTAATCTCCCACCCTGAATATTGCACGCTGAATACCACCGAATGTACCACCTGATACCAGCTACTTTTATAACCACAGTGCGTCCACTACATTGGTAATTTAATCTCCCACCCTGAATATTGCAGGCTGAATACCACCGAGTGCACCACCTGATACCAGCTACTTTTATAACCACAGAGCATTCACTGCATCAGGAATTTAATCTCCCACCCTGAATATTGCAGGCTGAATACCACTGAATGCACCACCTGATATTGGCTACTTTTATAATCACAGTGCATTCACTGCATTGGTAATTTAATCTCCCACCCTGAATATTGCAGGCTGAATACCACTGAGTGCACCACCTGATACCAGCTACTTTTGTTACCACAGGTTATTATTTATTGCTATAACAACTTGCTAGCACGACTAGTAGTAGACCAGGTGCTATCTGCAGTTGGGCCCCATCCTTGTAGCAGTCTCCTATGACCTCCAAAGTCTTAACTAAGACATTTAGTCCTGGATATTGCTAAGCTACTACATTATAGTGCTCTAGAAAACTCCTAGTCCTCCCCCTTTTCTATTTTATGTTACATGCTCAGTACATCCATATACCACTATAACTGGCTTATTTCCTTAACTTATTTATAAATCCATAAAACTCTATAACTTTCTTATATCCTTAAACAATGCAAGTGACTATTTCCCTTACCTAGCTCACTGACGTTTTTTTTTTTTTTGGAATCCTCCTTACCTGTTGTTCTCAGTGCTACCCTGCGTCCTTGCTAATGATCGGGCTCACTCCACTCCCCTACCCTGCTCCCATTTCCTATCCGCCCCTACTATCTTTAGATTTATACCTAAGCACTCTGCCTACCTATCCTACACCAGTCACACACTAGATAATACCTTATAATCATCCAATCCCCTACATCTCCCCACCCACATACTCCCTCCCACAAAATTGACCCCCCCATTATCAGAGGTCAACCACCATCCTTACATCCATTCTTACCATCAAACTACCTTACCTCCTAGCACACCATACTCAATACTTCCTTTACAGCTCCAAAAAAACATACGACTCACACCCCTCCTACCCAGCACTACAGCTTGCACATACCCCCAAGTATATATCACCATATCACTCTTCCATTCATCTCAGGAAAACTCCTCCCAACCTCTTCCAAATCTCTTACCACAAATAAGTACATAGTCATCTTAACTAAACTTATCAAGCCCTTACACCATAATATAAGCCATTAACTAATCCTAGCCGGTGACCATATCCCAACCCAGGACAAAGCCCTAGTATTAACTCCACATCTATGCCAAGTCGCACACCCAACCAAATTCACATGCCTAGACCAAAAATAGCCTTTTACTACTAAGTTTAAATATCGGTAGCATCAATAACAATGTACACCTACTCCATGCTCTACTATCCACCTACTCCCCTGATATACTATCACTAATGGAAACCTGGTTAAAACCCACTACACCCAACAATGAGTTCCTCCCAACAGGATACAATGTCCTATGCCATAACAGACTGTCCAAAAATGGGGGAGAGGTAGCATTAATTTACAAAAAGAAAAACTACAAATTGTCACTATTAATACTCAAATCCTCCCCATCAATAATTCTGAACTTCTTCTAGCCAAACTCAAACTTAGTGACAAAAAATAAGTCACTATTATGACTTGTTATATACCACCAGATACTAATATTCCTTCCCTAGAAGCCCTCCTAACTGGGTAAATCATAATCTACCCCAAGAAACTATCATACTAGGTGACTTCAATATTGACTGGAACACATGCTCAGCTACTAACCCCACCACCCATGTTAATCTCTACAACTTCTCTCAAGTCATTCAATCTAGCACTAGGTTAGGTAACACTAAAACCAAAGAAAGTCTCCTAGATTGGATCTTGATAAGTAAGACCAACACTCCATACCATGCAGGAGTCCTTCCAGACACCCTTAGTGACCACCAACCCACCTTCTTTCTAAAATACAAACACAAACCAACTCTACCCCCCCAACTACAAATCACCCAGAACAAAAAATAACTTCAACTCAAACAACTTCAAACTTGAACTAAAACACCATAACTGGAACATACTAAAAGTACTACTCCTAGAAGAAGCAGTATCCCAATTCAGCAACACTTTCCTCAAAATCTTAAATGATCACGACGCAGTCCATACCACAAAACTCAAAATGAAAATAGCCCCCCTGGATCACCAAAGAGACTAAATATAAAATAGCACAAAGGAACAGAACCTGGAATCTATAGAGAGCCACTAAAACACTAGCAACCAGGGAAAAATTCCAAAAACTTAGAAATAAAACAAACAAAAAAAAAACTATTCTCCTGGATAAAAAGAATTATTTCACATCAAAACAACCCCAAAAAGTTCTGGGCAGGAATAAATAAACTACTCAACCCTGGCAAACTCTCCTCCCCATCTCCAACCTCCTCAGGCAAAATCACAGATATGCCTGTAGCATTCAACAAGTACTTCATAGAAACCATCTCCAAACTAGTTCAAAACCAACCCACTACTACCACCACCTATTTCCCCGAACCTGTAGTCAGACCCAAAACAACCTTCCAATTCCAGCCCATCCCCACCAACTATATCAAAAGACTACTAACGAAACTTAAACTTACAGCCCTAGCAGCTGATGGCATCCCTGCAGAATACCTGCAGTTGACAGCTAATAAACTCACCTACCCAATCTCTATCCTCCGTAACAGAGCCATATCCAAATATACCATCCCACCAATCTGGAAAACCTCCTATATCATCCCTCCACACAAAGGTGGCACATCCAATGAGCTCTCCAACTACCACCCAATCACCATCCTGTCTCCACTAGCAAAAATACTTGAAAAATCTATTCACCACCAACTTATGCCATACCTACTTAATAACCAACTTCTCTCTCCCACCCAACATGGATTCCGCCACGCCCATAATACTACCATAGCCCTACTCTCTTTCACAAACCACATCAACCTAAACAGACACTTAGACAAACTAACGTCTGCCATTTTCTTGGACCTGTCAAAAGCCTTTGACATGGTCAACCGTACTAAACTACTTTACTCCCTCACTGAACTGGGTCTTAGTAATCATGCACTAACTTGGTTTCAGAACTATTTACAAGGCAGGCAACAAGCAGTGCGATGGGACAGCAACCTATCCTCACTGCTACCCATTACTATCGGAGTCCCACAACAGTCCATTCTAGGACCCCTACTATTCTCCATTTTCACTAATAATCGCCAAAGCATCTGCCAAGATGCAACTGCTATACAATATGCAGATGACTCAACGAACTCCTGACTATCACCCAAAAAGCCTTCCAATCTACTGAAGCCTGTTTTTTAACAAAAACCTATTATTAAATCTCAAAAAGACCAAACTCTTGCTATTCAAACCAAACAAATCCACCACAATGCCCAACTCCTTTAATATTGTGCCCAGGTATGGGACTATCATCTCTCCAGACATTCATACTAAATTGCTAGGAGTGACCATTGACAACAACCTCAAATTCGATCTACATATAAATCAAACCATAAAAAACATACACAAAAAACTGGGCAGTCTTTACAAAAATAAATAATTTCTAACGCAACCCACCTGAATAACCATAGCTCAAACTCACCTCTTCTCCACACTACTCTATGTTGCACATATCTTCACCAATCTACCCAAAACTGAAATTGCCAAGCTCAAAGTCTGTTACAATCAAATAGCCAAATTTGCCACTGGTGCCCCCTACCAAGCCCACCACTGTCACTCACTAAAGCAACTTAACTGGCTTGAATTCCCTAATCTCCTACCATCCCATCAACTTTCTTTTGCCTATAAACTCCTAGTATTTCCAGACAAAACCCCAGCACTGTCCAACCTGCTAAAACTACAAATCAACCCCAGACAACTTCACTGTAGTAATAAAAGACTAATCAAAATGACCAAAAGAAATAACACAGCAGGTGACTCCCTTTTCCATAACCACATAGGTAAACTTTGAAATCCTTACCTTCTTCCATTACCTCAACCGACTCAAAGGTTACATTCAAAAAGCGACTCAAAGAACACCTAAAACTCTTATGGATATGCTCCTGTTCTCCTCCAGGCTGACCTCCCTCATTCACCCCCTTCCCCACTGCTTAGGTCCCTGTCACAGCTTTCTTTTATTAGGAACAGTAACCCCTACCTATGGCATTTTCACCTCCTACTATCTACCAAGAATGTCCACAAGTATTCGCATTCCAACTTAGAACTCTAATACTAGTCATACACTGAACCCTGTCATCTCACTTAACCTCCCCTTACTTATGTTTGTCTCAGACAATGTGACAACTGGAACTACTATACATTCTATGAACTTTTGTATTTTTAAACTTCATAACTATGTAACCTTTTTTAAATTGTATGTTTATTAATGTTATCCGCATGCTATGTTGTTTGATCTGTAGAGCTTTTCTCCCCGGGCCTCCGCTGAAAATGGACATGTATCCAGTTGGACTCTCCCAGTTAACAAATGTAAAATAAATAAATAAAATAAATAAATATTTGTAGAAATCCAGCTGCATAAACGTGCACATTGGCACTTATAGTTAATTGGGAAGAGGGTGTCTCTGAGTTGGAACAGTCTTACAAACTATATAGTACAACTTGTGTTCATCTTGCATACTTTGTAAGCTGACTATGAATACCAATTATAGTGCTTTGTTGGTATCTAAAAGTCTTTCTAGATTGCATTCCAAATTATCAGAAGCCACCACACCTGTAATATATATAAACTTTCCACTCTTTCTGTAGATTCTACATTTTCCATTTAAAAACGCCTAAAGACTCTGAAAGCCTTGACTTGATGAAGAAAAAAATGAACCAATCTGCTCAGTTTGCTGTATTGAAATAATATTATTACTGATCTCAAGGGCACTGCCATTGCAATGCTGTATTGTATTTAAAATTATTAATATCATTTTGAAGTGTTTTCAATTTGAATATAATTAATTCTTGCCTTTTATGACACTTCTTGATTGCCTGTTCACACACTGGTAAATACTGTCAAAACATATGTAAGCATAGAGTTCAGCATATAAAAGTTTTACATCTTCAGTAACTGTTCTTTGGTAGTGACATATTCCAGTGTCTGCGAGATAAGAAACTGCTTGTGGTATTGAATATTAGACAACGATATAATTGTGTGTCTGGGAGATAAAAAACTGCCTATAATACTGAACAGAGTACAATGAAATTATCTGGTGTCTTTGAGATAAGAATGCATTTTGTATCAGACAGAATGCAGTGATATAATCTGTTTTTTGGAAATAAAGTAGAGCATTTGATGTCCTTTTGCAATGTTACAGTAAATTTTGGCTTATCTATCATCACAAGAAAGAGGCCATGATTGAATTTAGACATGGGCATGTTGTTTGCTGTATATCATCAGGTGAGAGGAAACTGGAGGTGTGCATTTGGATTATATGATGACTTTGCTGGTGGTAAGTTCAACATGTTTAAGGAAAAACATCAAGGACTGAAAAGTGTGATTGTACCAAAAGAATCAGCATTTTTATAGAAGAGAAAGTTCTGAGCAGTTCCACGAATATAATACATTTAGTTTTATTAATTTTAACAAGTGGTTTAAAATATAATACATTTAGTTTTATTAATTTTAACAAGAGGTTTAAAAATATGATACATTTAGTTTTATTAATTTTAACAAGATGTTTATTTTGATGAAACAGAAAGACAGTTAAAGACAGACTACAGTCAGATATTTAGACTGCTGCTGTTTGCTGTGGGTTTTACAACAAGAGGGTAATCAGCATAATTAAATATTTACAGAGAAAGAGTGAAGATGAGAGGACCAAATATGAAGCCCTGTGAAAAAAAACGATTGTCGATTTGATGAGAACAGCACCTAGAGGTAGGCTGGATCAGTTTTGTAAATTCTGAAACATTGTATGTGTTTTAAATTTGAAAGTGGTGAGAACAGTAGATTGTGGCCAGATAAGTCAAAGGCTCTTTTTGGTTCCCAAATACAGTTTTCTTATAAAGGTGTTAATCTCTTTTTTGTTGGAACAATTTATGTGGCTTGATAAAAAGCAGCAGTAATCTTAGGGCTGGGAAGAAAGTCATGCTAGGAATTACAAATGAGGTAAAGACAGTTTAAAAAAGTTTTAAACAAAATTCTTTAGCTCTGAATCTAATGATTGGTGACATATAAAAAAGTTTAAATAAATGTTTTTAATATGATTATAGTGATGCAGTGTTAGCCACATTCCTTGAAATCAGTGTCATGTTAATATTAAATGGATATGATTAGCACCTGTTGAACATCCATGAACAACAGTTGCAGACCTCTATACATTCAGGTATGCGTGTTCAAATTTGTGGGGATATATGTGAAGACTATAGTTGTAATACCTTGCAGTATTGCCTCCTTTTTGAGGTACAGTAATTTCAGAGTTAGTAAAAGCAAGTAGTAGGGATGTTCTGGGTACTCTTCAATGGGCTATTGGTGAGTTTCACTATTCACTGCTTTTATGCTTGAATTGCAGTTTATGTTTCACTGTCAACAGTGCACATTTTGGTCACATACTAGTGGTAAGTACCAGGATTGATATTAATTCTGATCCTTACTGTGATGGTAGTGAGATGGTAAGGTGATGTCAGTTATTTCTACTTAACACACTGCCAGGTGTCAGATATGTGTATTACTGTTAAATAGGCAGTATTGCAGTCTGATAGATAAGTTAATGGGTCCTCTTCAAAACATCTAAAACCCATAACATCTAATTTCAAAATATTGAGACCAGAACATCTTAAACCCAAAACATCTAAAACCCATGACATTGAATTTCATGACATCTAACAGTACAAATCACATGAAAATAACATCCCCTCTAGATATAATGACATATAATAACACCAAACTATCAAACACACCTTTTACTATGTTTCTGCAGGGGGGCGTGATACAGTGGGGTTAGGAAATTAACTTTTTTCCACAGTATTGTGATCTTGGAGTTGGTATATTTAATTTAGGGTGGGTGTGGAGGAAGAACCCCCCACATAGGGGGGTGCAGGGGGGTTGCCCTCCTGCATAAATGTAGTAAAAAGTGTGTTTGGTAGTTTGGTGTTGTTATATGTGGAGGGAATGTTATTTTCTTGTGATTTGTAGTGTTAGATGCTATGAAACTCATGGGTTTTAGATGTTCTGGTCTCAGTGTTATGAAATTAGATAACAGCTGGAGATATGGAAATCCAAAGGCTTTATTGGTGGAACAATTCAGGCATGGACACTAAAACCACAAACTCTCAGTTAACCTAGGTTTTGTCTACATTACTTAGACTTCTTCAGAACATAGAACTGAATGTAAAAAACACTTAAAATCACCATCAATTATCAATCAACATCAACACCTATAATCAATTACTATAACAAATGAACAATAACAATGAAAATCCATTGGAACAAAATCAAGTGCTTCACTATCTTGCACTTGAAAAAAGGGTGTGTCCAACTTAATAGCTGGATTACTACTCCCAAAAATAGCATCTTCAGTAAAATTTATTTACAGTTATTCTCATAATATGGGTTTTAATTTGGTTGGAAACATTAGTAGTTAAAAGAAAAGTATGATCAGATGAAATTAAATGCATATATTATGCTTATGGAGATTGTCCAAACAGTCCACCGGTGTGGCTATGGGGGCAGCGTGTGCCCCCATTTATGCTAATTATGTAATGGCTTTTTGGGAGCAGGAATTTGTCTTTA